>NC_090063.1:11353215-11493215 GCF_038355195.1 Osmerus mordax | reverse complement strand
GCATCAGCATTGGCAATGACCGTGCGTGCACATCAAGACACGCATACTGTATGCTGGTTTTATTGTTTTGCTGGTTGCTTCCAGTAGCTTTTAGTCTGGTATCTACATCAGTCATAAAACAACAGTGTGCTGCTCTTTCCCATGTTTTTCTACTCCTCTCTCCCCTCTCTCTTTTCTCCTCCCTGCTCTGTCACCAGTTTCCTTCATCCATCCCTTCCTCTGTCTGTGCCCAGTCTTCTGGTGTTAAGGTCAGTGTGTTGTTTTTTTGAATACAGGTGAACTGTTCCTTTACAATGTGTGATCTCATGAGGAAGTAAAGCCTGGAACCAGTATAACTCACTGATGACAGGTTTACAGTAAAATACCCCTCTATGTTCTTATAATAAATTAACGGCTCGTACGATGCCTATTCCAAGCAACCCTTAGACTGGTCAAGGCTTAGTGTGTTGATACAGCCAAGGTTATCACTTCATATCACCATCGGCCACTTCCTGGTACTGTAAACTTTACTGCATAGGACCAGCTTAACGCTGTCAGGAGACACTTGTGTATGTGTGTGTATTATTGATAGTAGGCAATAAAAATATGCCACCTTTGTGAAGCGTTGAGCTAGATCGAACTAATGAACTTGAAACTGAGGCAGATAAGGAGCAGATTGCAGTGACAACACAACATGGACGGGATTACTGGCTCTTCTCTACATGTTGCTGAAAGAAAATGATGGATAGGGATTGAGGGAGCGGAGAGAGCGATAGAGAGAGAGAGATGGAGGGGAAGGGAAGGGAAGAGGGGTTGAGTGTTTGTGTGATCACATGGCAAAAGAACAAGATGAAAAGTAGTCTCTCTCACACACTTTCTCTTTCACACGCTCTTCATCTCTCTTATCCCTTTCTTGACACGCCATTTATTTTTTCTTTCTTTTTCAACATTCTTTTTTCTTTCCCCTCCTTTTTTGTATTTTCATTTTTAACTGCGTCTCTAGTCCCTCCTCTCTCTCTCTCTCTCTCTCTTTGTGTGTGAGTGAATGTGTGTGTGAATGTGTGTGTGAGTGTGTGAGGCAGGAGAGCGTGGGTGGTGGTGTGTATAAATAGTCCTCTGGCCTGATGGGTGAGAGGGCGCCGCATCTGTAATGCCACGCCAACACAGGCACTCACATGCCAAGACACACTCACCCACTCACACACACACCCTCCGCCCCCCACAACACACACTTCCTATAGCAATGACTCACATGATTGGGGAGACAGACTGACAAAAAAAAGCACTAGCACATTATTTATCTCCATATCGCATCAGCCATGTGGATGATGATGGTGATGATGATGACACAATAACCATGCGCTAAGTGATTCCATATTTGTTTATGTAAAATGGAAGAGTTTATTGCATTTGATGCACTGCATGCATGCCTACATGGCCACACACGTATCAGCATGTGAAATGAACATAACATTTCTGTGGTGCCCTCTCTGTGTAGCTAAGATGGTAAAGATGACTTTAGGTTCAAAGAGGACTGAAATAAATTATAGTCATGGTAGCCCCACGGTGCTACCCATGGATAATTGGTGTTGCCATGGGGATTATGTATTTTCTTTTCTTCTTTCATAGACTCACCTGGTGGATGCATGTGTGTGATGTGTGCGTGTGTGTGTGTGTGTTTGTGAGTGAGTGAGAGAGAGAGAGAGAGAGAGAGAGAGAGAGAGAGAGAGAGAGAGAGAAAGAGAGAGAGAGAGAGGGGGGAGAGAGAGAATTCACGTAGACCTTGTCAAGCTCCACAAACTGCATTCATAGCCATTGAATTGAGAAAATAAATGGTGGAATTCTGTACCAACAGCATATCTGTCAGATTTTCCCTTTGGAATTATGTGCGTGCATATGGTTCTAAACGTCACATGCGAACTACGGGTCGCACGTGCTCTGCCATTGAGTTCAAAGCGCGAGGAACGGGGCTCACTGCGCATGGCCATAGGAAACCAACGCTCTGAGAAGTCGTCTTCGGCTTTTCATTCTGGAGTGAACATTAGTGGTATGTGGCCAGATTACGTGTAAACAACAGACAATGATGCTCGTCAAAGTAGCAAGTCAGTTCGCCTGGAATCTGTAGAGTGACGCGTGCGTAATGGTCCACAAGAGGCAAGCGCGCGACTCATTTCAGCACACTGGACAGCTCTCTGTTTTCTTGCCCATCCATAAGTCATCAACTCGACCTCCAGGAATTGTTTAATTACGAACTAGTTTGCCTACAAAATGGCTGTTGGTTCTCACCCTTGTGAACTGCTCCAGTACGAACAAGGAGAACTCCTCCAATTAACCGTTGATAACTTCGTTTGAACGAGATGAACCTCACGGACATCCTACTTGAAGCTTTCATTGTCGTGATCGGGGTTGTGTCGTTGTTTTCGAACTTGTTGGTGCTGCTATGTTTCTCCCAGAGTGCAGAGGTTCGAGCTCAAGTGCCAGGAATCTTTATCCTCAACCTTTCCTTTTCCAACATCCTCACATCCATTATAAACATGCCAGCTACGTTTCTGGGACTTGCCACAAAGGAGAGTCCGTTTGGACACTACTTTTGTTGGGCTGTAAGCTTCGTGGACACTTTTCTCACCACGAATACGATGTTGAGCATGGCTGCGCTCAGCATCGACAGGTGGATAGCGGTGGTTTTTCCGCTCACTTACTCCAGCAAAATGCGCTTCAGGGACGCGTTAGTGATAGTGGTATATTCCTGGCTACAGTCCCTCGCCTTCTCCCTCTCGGCTCTGTTGATGTCATGGGGAGGCTACAGCGACACTTACGCTTCGTGCACCATATGCCTTAGCGGAGGTCAGAGCGGCGAGGCGGAGTTTGCCGCGTTTGCCGTTTTCACCGTGGTTTTCCACGGTACCAGTTTTGCACTCTGTCTCTGCGTTCTCTGCTTTACGTACCTAAAGGTTTTGAGAGTGGCGCGGTTCCACTGCAAGAGGATAGACGTGATTACCGTGCAAACCCTCTTATTAATGGTTGACATTCATCCAAGGTAAAATAAATAAATAAATACATAAAAACCCTATCCATCAATAGGGTATCACCCCCTGTCTCACTTACAAGCGCAGTCTAATACATGTATTGCTGTGTGTTACAGTGTGAAACAGAGGTGCCTTTTGGAACAGAAGAGGAGAAAACAGCGAGCCACCAAGAAAATCAGCATTTTCATCGGGTCTTATGTTCTTTGCTACGCACCCTATGTCATAACAAGGTGAAATGGTTGTCTTTACATTTATTCCAATATATATATATATATTGGATATATATATATATATCAATTTACATGTATTCATGTAGATCAATACGTACATAGCCCATGTTTTGGTTACACGCTCAGCCTTAGACTTGTGTTCATATAGAAATTGGATAACATAGATGTCCTATAGAAAATGATAACATCGTTTTTAAAGTTTATTAGACTCTTTATTTCAACATGCAGGTTGACGGAGCTGTTGCCTCACGTACGTATCGACCGCCGGTGGGGCATCGCGACCAAGTGCCTGTTCTATGGAAAAGGCGCGTGCGACCCATTTGTCTACTCGCTCCTGAGGCAGCAATACAGGAAAGTCCTCGCTAACGTCACCCACCGGGTACTAAGGAGGGACCAGTATACGTCTCCCGGGCAGAGCACAAGCAGCACCTTCGACACGGACCACGAGGGCAACATACCCCAACCCATACAATTAGGCTACATGAAGCAGGTTCAGAACTTCAGACCCACAAATGACAAATAACAATGTAGCACCGCGAAATGTACAGTAGGCCCTTACTACAGGTTCCCAAAGGGTGTGCATTGGGAATTACCTTTTTGTTTACAAGATTTTACAAGGGCTTTTTTTAATGTTGTGTGAGATTTAATCTGGTTATGTGGATTTTAAACAGGACCATTTTCCCTTGGATTAAAGGGATGCCAATGGCCTATGATTTGTAAAGTCGTCACTTGTATGTAATAAAGAGTGTGCATACACGTATTGTGCTATTGTCGCTAATGTATCGCTTAATTTTTTTAAATACCTAAACGCAACCCATATGAATCACGCAAAAGAAAGAAAAGGTAAGCTAAGCAGAATTTGCAGACAAACGACATGGACTTCCTGGGAGCCACGTTCCAAAAACGTGCTCCCCCACTCGCGACAGGAGTGAAATATGATAGCTGCTGTGTATTCGCGGTAGGCTATCCCACATTTGTGCGGACTGCACTTATTTGGTTTAGGGATGCAACATACCCACAAAGAGAGGAAAGATTAGCCTACTTAGGAGGAAGGAGCCTCACTACATCTGAGTGAATCGTTTCTCCGAAGGCAACTTAACTGCCACATCACTATGGACAAGGATAACACAAAGAGTTTGGCAGTTTTCATACTCTTGCAGATTTGGGCAACAAGTTGGTGCGCCCCTCCAAGATTTTGTGAGCCAGGAGACGAGATTTTGGGTAAAATTGTGTTCAGTAGACCAATCTGAAATGTTTAATGTTGCAACATAACCAACAATACTGCCATTATGAAATTGACTACCTAGGCTGTAGATGTACTAGGATTGAACTGTTTCTTATGCTAGTAGTATGCTAATGTTTTTTGTTAAAACGACCAGCCTTCAAAAAAAGAACAAATTGCAGAAACACTGTTGTTAAGAGTTAGCTATTTCGTTATGCACAGTTATTTCAGTAACTAAATAGATTCTCTATCGATGTGGTCTCAATATCATTGACTCTGCTGCCCTCTTGTGGTATGTTGATTGTTAATATTAACCATGTGCGGTAGTTCTTTACATTTACATTTTACATTTTGTCATTTAGCAGACGCTCTTATCCAGAGCGACTTACAGTAAGTACAGGGACATTCCCCCGAGGCAAGTAGGGTGAAGTGCCTTGCCCAAGGACACAACGTCAGTTGGCATGACCGGGAATCGAACTGGCAACCTTCGGATTACTAGCCCGACTCCCTCACCGCTCAGCGCTCAGCCAACTGACTCCTCTCTCTCACTCTCACTCTTTGATGGAGGCTTTTCATTTCTCTGTTTCTTACAGGACGATGCAGCAACAGTCCACCCGAAGAAGAACAACGTAGGTATACCAAAATGACAAATACACTCTGAATAATATTTTTCAGTCTAGCACAAGTATTGTTTGTATACAATTTATCTATGAGGTTTACTCTTGGCTGTTGTCTTGGCCTGTTGTCCTGAAAAACTGCCAAGGTCATGACCCCTGCCCCAGGCCACTAGTTCAGTTATGATTTACAATTCCAAGTTAGAACAAGATGGAACTGGCCTTTGCTTAGTCTATGTTTGAGAAAGAGAGAACGAGAAGTAAAAGGTTAGAGAGTTCAACATGTACTCTTATCAGATACCCAAGCTAAAATCTCCCCCTTATATGTTTGGCCTGAGGCTTGTTCTTCTTGCTGTGACTCGGTACAGAGATTTATTAGGCTCTCTGTCGTATAACCTATAACACTGTTTTCCTCACAGCCAAATGCACAGAGATGAACCTGGGATACTGTAATGACATGGAATACTCCAGGTGGGTGACTCTAAAGAACCAGCCATTTTAATCCTTTATCATCACTATCTTCCTTTCTCTCCTCTCAAAAATAAATCTAATGTCCCTTACACACACTATATTTAGCCTGAGAAGCATTCTCCACGAAATATATAATCAAATTGACATTCAATAACGATGTCAATCATATCTGACCTATTGAAAAAAATGAAATGAATCCAATGTTCCAGCACCATGTACCCTAACATCCTGGGTCACCGTACACGCCTGGAGGCGGAGTCAGGCGCAGAGTACCTCCTCCTCAGTGTCATCCACGGTCTCCTGAACGGCGAGTGCTCTCCAGATATTCGCCTCCTCGGCTGCTCGGTGCTCGCCCCCCGTTGCCAAGGCGACCGGCTGATCAAGCCCTGCCGCAGCACATGCGAGGCCGTCCGGAAGGGGTGTAACCACGCCTTCGAGGGCATCGACATGGCCTGGCCCTACTTCCTGGATTGTGACCGCTTCTTTGCCAGCGACCAGGAGGGGTGCCACGACCCACTGGTGGGGCTGAGAGGTAGGTGTCATGGTTGATCTTGTCTTGTCTGTGGCGGTGAGTCATGAAGTGTTGGATGTCTGTTGTTTTAGTTTTTTGTCTGGTCATGTCGGTTGTCATGATTTATCTGGTGTCTGTTATCTTCTGATCAATGACCTCTCTTCTCTCTCTTGCTTGTTCTGTCTTCTCTCCGTCCGTCCCCCACCCACCTCCAGCAAGACAAGACCTGGCTCTCTCCAACATCTCCCCAGAGGAGCCATCCACCATCATCCAGTTCACCTACCACTCCAACGCCCAGATGTACAGTGTGCTAAAGAAGACGGCCGCCAAGTGCAGCCAGATCTCGCATGTCTACAGCATCGGACGCAGCACGGAGGGCAAAGACCTGCTGGTCATCGAGTTTACCGACAACCCCGGACAACACAAGCTACGTGAGTAGACGTCAAAGAAATGTGTGACCTTTTGTTGAAGGTAGGATTCTTTTTTTCTTTCTTGCCCTTCCCCTCTACTTCTCTTCACCCAATCACCCTCGCCTCACCCCATCCCCCTTTTCTTGTTTTCCCCACCTCCCTCCCTCCCTCCTTCCTAACCTTACCAGTGAAGCCTGAGATCAAGCTGGTGGGGAACATGCATGGGAACGAGGTACTGGGTCGTCAGCTGCTCTTATATCTGGCCCAGTACCTGTGTTCAGAGTACCTTCTGGGAAACCAGAGGATCCAGACCCTCATCAACTCCACCCGGATCCACATCCTGGCATCCATGAACCCAGACGGGTACGAGCTGGCTGCCTCTGAGGTAGAGGATAACAGGGACCCGGACAGCACAGGAAACAGCAACCAGGAAGTAAATACTGTCGCTACGGTCGGCTGTCGCTCACCACTAACAGGGACGACTGGGGTTAAACGCCGTCGCCGACGCTGAGGGGTTTGTTGCTAATATAATAATACAGGCTTGGGTCAGTGAACACAGTATATAGTAACAATGTCAAATGCTATAGCTACTTTGGAGGCATTTCATACATTTTTGCTTGTACACTGAAACCAATGGGAAAATGTTTGAAGTGACACACCAGATCAAAATCAAGCATACCTCATACTTGATTACTTGATATGGTCGCGAATGCAAAGAGAAAGTTTCACACTATTCTGGAAACTACTTCTATCTATGCTATGTTTATACAGTATTTGGCCCAGGCCTGGTTTTGAAGCTGATTTCTTAACAGCTGGTCCAGGATCAGATCCCTAAGGTTGGCTGTGGTGGATTGTAAGGGAGACAGGAGATCTGACACTGGATTAGCCATTAGGAAGCAAAACATCTGTCTGACTTTTTCCTTGGTGTTTAGTGTCCTTGATGACTGCTCTGGGATCAAGTGGTTTAGGTACATTAACTCTGTTAATGTTGTTTAGAGTGTTCAAGTGGAGTGGAAGTTTTTGTTGTTGGCATAATGTTTGTTTTATATTCAACTATAGTACTTAGTCTAAGGGAGAGCTATAAATTAATACATTTGGGTAACTTGACCAGTCGGAACTCAAAATTAAGGAACAGGGCAATATAGAGGATTTTTTCTTTGAGCTTTTCTTTTGAGTTTTGAGTTATGCCAACTAAATACATGGAAAATTTGAAGCTGAGGTTATCCTAGTTCAGTCATTAAGGGCAATAAGTAACCAACTAGTGCACTGAGTTTCCAGACCCTTCCTATTTTCACCTGTCCATCACCTTTCTGAGATTTCTCATTGGTCCAGGCGAGTAGTCTGGGATAACATCTGATCAAGCATCGATTAACAGAATGATTGCATCAGCAAGGTTGTGCCGTCTTCCTATGGTCAAACTCCTATTATTTTCCTCTCCTATCTCTTAACTTGGGAAGCACGTGGGGTTTAAGCCTGTCTAAACGAGCAGCGAACAGTATTTACTGGATTCATTCTACACATTTTTCCTGTCTCTTTTTTAGACCTTGATCTCTCTTGATCTAAATGATAGTTTGTTGATACAAATAAACAAATAAAAATAAATAAGTGTTATCAAAGACCCCATGTGGTTCCTCATGTGTACATTTATGTGAGCACTTTATACTTCATATATATCAGATATTTTCTGCAACATAACTGCATCTCCATCACCATTATACCTCTATCCTAACCATCACACTGTAAAATCATGATAACGTAAGCCCTTCCGTTACCCGTGATGTCAACGCACTCAGGGTCATCTACTTAATGGGTGGACCAACGGTCGAACTAACGCCCAGAACATCGACCTGAATCGGAACTTTCCAGACCTTACCTCGGGACTGTATCGCAACCGCCGCAGCAGGCACTTCCGCACGGACCACATCCCCATCCCTGACTCCTACTGGTTTGGAAAGGCAAGACTCTCATCTTTTCTGTTTAATTTATTTACACAAGAAGAAAAGATCCAACCTTTTCATTACGGCTTAAGTGACCCTAGGATTATTATCAGTTATTTAGTATCTATAAATTATTATATTTGCTACAAATATTGATGGCATCATATGGGGTCAGATGGCTGAGCAGTTAGGCAATCGGGCTATTAATCGGAAGGTTGTAAAATACATTTAACTTTCGAATTTAAAGAAAATCTTTCTTTGACCCTAGGTGGCGCCAGAGACCTATGCTGTTATGAAGTGGATCAGGTCCCTTCCTTTTGTCCAGTCAGCAAGCCTCCATGGGGGGGAGCTGGTGGTCTCCTACCCCTTCGACTTCTCTCGACATCCTCTGGAAGAGCGCATGTTTTCCCCAACTGCTGACGAACAGGTCAAAAGGGGATAGATTTAGTCATGGAAATAGACAAAAGAGAGATTGAACCCAAACACATATTGTTTCACTCTTTTCCTCCTCTCCCCTCTCATTTGTCACTCTCTCCCAACTTTCCTTCTTTCTTGTCCAGTCCTTTAAGCAGCTTGCCCGTACCTATGCCGACGCCCACACCAGCATGGCCGACAACAACACAGAGAGGTGCGGGGCCTCCTTCTACCGGACCGGAGGCATAATCAACGGAGCCATGTGGTACAGCTTTGCTGGCGGTGAGTTACCGCACACTACAAGGGCCCAACTATGAAGTAAATCTATCACACCCCAATTACTTTCGTCTCTGTTTTACTCACTTATGGATTTATCCAACCTCTCCAGGTATGTCAGATTTCAATTACCTTCACACCAACTGTTTAGAGATCACAGTGGAGCTGGGCTGTGACAAGTTCCCCTCAGAGGAAGAGTTGTACCCAGAATGGCTTCGCAACAAGGAAGCCCTGCTCAGTTTCATGGAGTCGGTGGGTCTGCCCTGAGAAACCACACTGGGATTGGTGGCCATTTTGGGTCCTTTGACCATTGTGTAGATATGATGGCAGGCATAGTACTCAACTCCATATTTTCTTCTATGTACTGTTTTTTGCTTTCTTGTCGATCTATAATCAACAACATTTGACTATTAGTATTAGTACTCTTGATTTATTTATTCATTTATTGTATGCTCATTTCTTTTTTCTTGTCTCCCTCTTCCTTTCTTTGCGTACAGGTGCACAGAGGGATAAAAGGAGTGGTGAGGGATGAGGATGGAAATGGAATAAAGGGGGCCTCCATCTCTGTAAAGGGAATCAGGCATGACATCACAACAGGTATTATCATCATAAATCAGTAGTCATGAGTAGCACGAGGATTAGCATGGGGATGAAAATGATCTCACTTTCTTTCTGTGATTCCTCTCTGCTCCCGTCTTCCTCACTTTCTCCTGCATCCCCCTTGTCTGCTTCCCTCCTCTCACCCACACCCCTTCGTCCCTCTTCCCTGTCTTTTTCATCCTGATCCCTCTCTTGCTCTTTCTCCCCATCCATCCCTTCATCCCTCCTGTCTTCCTTTCCAGCGGAGGATGGGGATTACTGGAGATTGCTTAGCTCAGGGACGTACATCCTGTCTGCCACGGCCAAGGGCTTTTCCAAGGTCAGCAAGCGGATCCACCTGCCCCATCACATGATCAGGGCAGGACAAGTGAACTTCGTGCTAAAGAAGGTGCACATTAAATCCAATAGTATTTTGCTTTGTTTATTTCTATTTTCAAGTCAAAGACTTTGTTGAGTGTGCAATGTACTGTGGATAATTTCATATTTTTCTTGATACGAACTATATTTAATTTATGTTGACTAATTTTATTTATTCTATTCTACTCAAAACCATTCATCCTTTGGGTCACACGCACGCACGCATGCACGCACACACCCACACAAACACACATCCTCGCAGGTCCCAGTCGAGCCTGATTTGGACGACCACTTCTTCCCCACCACCGACACATGGGAGCGCTTTGATCCCTACAACCAGTTTGAACGCTACACCCAGACAGAGCTGGGCGAGGGTGGGGTGGAGAGGCAGGAGAAGCCCTGGTGGTGGAACTACTTCACCCAGCCAGGCATGCCCACCCCTACCTGGCTCCTACGCAACTTCTAACAATCTCCAAACCCTCCATCTTCCTAACTACAACATAGCCCTAGATTGCCAACCCAACTATCCACATTAATTATATCCAAATGTAAGAATAAACCTTTTGAAACTAGACATTTTTTCAAGAATCTAGTTCTAGATTTGGATGAATGTTCTGGATCCATTAGAACAGCAGTGGTTCATGCTAGCCCAACCAAGTCATTTGCAATATTTTGAATGTATGAACATTGGTGCGATTGCTAATTGGATGCAGATCAACTGAAGGATCAGTCATGTTTAATGCATTTTGTGTGCCTGTCCCCAATGTGTTATTTTATTTTTTTACGTTTTCAAATGGAGTGTAGCTGCATTGGAAACTTGTCATGGTGAGGATTTTTTGTTCTTTTTATTTCACATACTCAGGCAGCTGTTGACTATAGATTGTTGGCACATTCTTTCAACGTGTATTAAAGGAAATCAGTAGTGAGAGTTGAGTAGTGTGTGTCTGCCCATATTACCTATTGCGTATAATGAAATGTGCTAATTTTGAACTGAGTTTTAGTGATGGCGTGACTACGCTGAAAAACAATAAGCTATCTCGCTGTTAACCCCCCAAAATTCTAAATTAGAAGACGGTAGGGCATGTTTTTTCCCCAGAGTCGCCAAATTAAGTGTTTCTCCGCCAGATAGCGCCAGAGTACACTAAAACTAAACAAAAACGATTAAGATTAATTTAACACCACTACTACGGCTACTTGACACTGGTCATGTCCAAAATCCCAATATGTACTTCACTGAAGTGCGTTATGGAGGAAACCAGGTGTGTCCGTAGTAATTAGTCACAATTGAATTCCATCAGGGTTGTTGTTGAATTAGGCTGCTATGGAAACGTTTTCTAGAACATTTAGCTTTTTTTTTTTTACCAACAATCTTTATGTGGTGAAGGTGAAGAATTATTATTTTTTTTTTTATAAGTGATGAGTTTCCTTGTTTTTGAACATATGCATACGAGTTTTTTGTCCTCGAATACAATCTGAAATGGACACATGATCCAACCATTTAACAGACTCGGCAGATAAGGAAAGTTTGTTTTATTTTTAAGCCGCGGGCTATCAGAATTTACCAGGGCCTACAGTAGACTAGCTTTAAACTATTAGTTTATATCTCGTCGTAGCCAACTATTTAAACACCTGCAATATTGTTATAATATTATAGCGTTCTGTACAAAAGCAAGTAACATCGCATTTGATCTTTTACCACAGTCCACCTGGCACCTACAAGTAGCACATGTGACCATTGAACTAATACGTGGACTATGTCACTGTGTATCCATAACCTTTTTCATAATTACAACGATGTAGGTTAGTTCTCATGTAACTCCATTATTGGGGGAGGGGGTATACATACGAGTTTATAGCCTACCATAAGCCCTTAACAATGCACCATAATTACAGTTGTATTGTTGAATAGGATTGGTATTCACGGATCCCCTTTTGTCCTGTTCTGCTGTATTAAAACCTCGATCTCTCTGAAGGGCCTTCAGAGAGATCGAGGTGAGGCCCACCCCCTAACCCTTCAGTGAAGGATTGAGGGCTGGGCTTATATTGAAAGGAAATCAATACCAACCTGTCATTATTAGGCTATATCTAGCACATCATTCTAGTTTAGTATTGCGGTCACACCCTCCTTGCATACTAGTTCAGTGTCTAGGCCATGAAAGCATCACCAACAATACACAGTGAAAGTGCAGCGTCTAAATCTTTGTCAAGCTGAAAGACTGTTTGACCTTTAATCTCTTGTTGGTCGTAGAGGCCCATATCACTGCCAATGGATCTGCTTCATTCTCTTCAGTCAGCCCTCAAACAGGCTGAAAAGGGTCAGTCGTGTGTTCTCGTGGAAGCTGTCGGCTTTGTGGGGTTACTTGCACCCAGACCATAACAAATGGCTGTTATTGAACTAACTTGTTAAATTGATGGCTTGATTTATGTTTAGTTGAATAAGATGGGAGAGTGGGCTACATGTCAGCAATGCTCACTGGTGTCATGGATATAGCCATGGGTTGTTTAGGTTTCTGTTAGTAGGCCTAATAATACGAACATTTAGACAAAGGAAAAGTATGATGGAAAAGTGGGAGTCAGTTGGCTGAGCGGTGAGGGAGTCGGGCTAGTAATCCGAAGGTTGCCAGTTCGATTCCCGTTCATGCCAACTGACGTTGTGTCCTTGGGCAAGGCACTTCACCCTACTTGCCTCGGGGGAATGTCCCTGTACTTACTGTAAGTCGCTCTGGATAAGAGCGTCTGCTAAATGACTAAATGTAAAATGTAAATGTAAAAGTATTGATAAGAGCAACTTGTCATTCTACAAACTATTTATTTTCCCTCCTTTTAACTTCTTTCCTGTCTCAGTCTATTGGATATCCAAGACAGAGTTCCCAGTTGTCTCTGTCTCATCTCCCCATCTTGTTCCTGGAGTTAGTTTCTTCTTCGTGTGACCCCCCCCCCCACACACACACACATACTCACACACACACACACACTCCATTTTCAGTGTAGTCACTTTCAATCTGAGTGTGTCAGTTTCTCTAACATAACACTTTTTAACACTCTGCATATATAATGCAAATGAAAGCCATTTTAGTCTGAGTCTTACTCAGCTCTTCTGCCCGCCTCTCCTGCGCTCAGTGCCTCCTGCCATCCCAGTCCCCTAGCTACCATCACACTCTCTCTCGCCTCATCTCTCTCTTCGTCTCTCTCTCTTTCTGTCAGTCTCTCTCCCTTTCTGTTTATCTCTCTCTAGTGTCTGGGAATGCATGAAATCCCTCATTTCTTTCTGTACAGTGCAAGCTGCTAGCTCTCCTCCGATCCTCTCTCTCTCTCTCCCTCTCTTTCTCTCATTCTGTGTTGCAGTTGTGTGTTGTAGCCGCCATGCCCCGGGAGGAGAGGCCTGCTCAATGTGGCAGAGATAATTTGTTTGCTTTGCAATTATTTTACGTCAGTGGAGACAAATTGATTCATACGGCACAGGGGAAAAAAAACACACGGTGTCACAGAGAAGAGGGACAAGCAGAGAGAGAGAGAGAGAGAGAGAGTGAGAGAGTGAGAGAGTGAGAGAGTAAGAGAGTGAGAGTGAGAGAGAGAGAGAGAGAGAGAGAGAGAGAGAGAGAGAGAGAGAGAGAGAGAGAGAGAGAGAGAGAGAGAGAGCTAGGGAGAGGTGGAACATCAAGAAATAGAGCATAGAACAAAAGGTTCACAATGCTGCTGATAATTTGAGGAAAGCTTCCTTTTGGTTTACAGTTTGTAGTATTGGACATTCTTTCACATACTTTTCCATGTTTACCTGTGTGGCAAACATGGTATCAGGGTGGGGCTTGATTTGTTATACTAGCCTTCTGGTTGTGTTGTGCTTGAATAGATCAAAACCCACAAGTATTTGCAAATGTCTCAAACAGTATTTCTTTGCCCATGTCAGCACTAGGTTGAAATGGTGTCTCGTTGCAACATTCAGAATACTTTTCTGAATTTAAACGTCTCGGTTCTCCCTCAAGGGATTAGGCCTGACTGTTGTAACTGACATTAATGCGATTTGACACTACATACATGCTTGAGTATTTATTAATATATTTTTTTTGCTTTTCCAGATAAGCTGTGCGATACAAAAAATGATGTTGACTAGCTCATCAACAAACACAAATATTTTACCCAATCAGAACTTTGGGCTCCAGGTAGTGCACACACTTTGGATTTGGATATACCTAACCTACAGACAAGGCAGTAGAGGACAACAGTGGAAAAAGGCATCAAGAAATGAACTCAATGTAATGTGAAAATGTAAAAGGGAAGGTTGATTGGGGTTGGGGACTGACATACAGGCCTACACCACACACACACACACACACACAGACACACAGACACACACACACACACACACACAGACAGACAGGGGGAGACAGGGTTAGGGCCTGGGGGCTCCCAGTTTGCTCCCAAGGTGTTACTGACACAGCGATGTAGAGAGGTCAGTCTCCTTCCCCCCCCCCCCCCCCCCTCACTCCCTCACTCAGTAGAACTCCACAGGTTGACCTGTCTCTCTCGCTCTCTGGGTCCCCGCATCGCCCCCACTCTTGTGAGTTGGTTCAAAGGTCACCAATTACTCTGAGCGTGGCTGAGAAGGTTGGTCCAGGCCCTGCCCTGTGGGCTGCCAAGCTGAATTAGTGTCAGGGGGAGATGGCAGGTAGGTGAGCCGGGGCCGGTCAGACGGAGACTCCATGCTGGACCACCTCTCCCTCACACACTCAAAAACCACCAGCCAGAAGTAAGACATTAATGACCTGTCTTGGCGAGACTAGGATTAGATAGGCTAGGTTTGGCTTGGATTAGGCATACTAATACCTGTTCTAGGTGTAAATGACCTTAAAGGTAATCAAAATGAATCAAAACGTTTATTGTAACTTTAATGTTCTTTGTATGGATTAAATGTATTTGTTGCATCAATTACCTTTACTTTGAAGGTGGAGCTTTTTGTCTAAACATTGATTGGGGGTTCTATGGGAAATCAGTAAATTAGATCTAAGATCTAATCGATCCTGCTCTTGGGCTACCCAGGTAACACTAATGGCAGTTACTGCATGGTTTACAAATGGCAGGGCTTGTGGCACTGCTTAAACTGTTGGGACTTTGAACTTTTCAGTTTTTACGATGTGTCGGTGGTAGGGAAGTCTTACGAGATGCCTAACCCATTATAAGGGCTCATCAAAAGAGACTTGCCAACTGACGTTGTGTCCTTGGGCAAGGCACTTCACCCTACTTGCCTCGGGGGAGTGTAGGTTACTCACTGCAAATATCATATCAAATATCTAAAGTAAATAGAAAATCAAAGGTTATGGATTCAGGGCCAACAAGTCTGCTCATCCCTACACACCATCCAGACCCAGCCTCAGCACTGAACAGAGACAGGCCGCTGATGGCTGATGGCTATTTCGGGTTTGGCCAGCACCTGAATAGGCAAATCCCAGTGTTTGTGATTGAGCATGCCTAGCCAGAGCGTGTGGTAATTAGAAAATCAGCACTTGTTCCTGTCTGATAATGGGTGCGTGTCATCTCCAATCCTGTAGTTCTGGACAGAGAGGCAGCAATTACCCAGAGCCTTCCTCCCAGGACATGTGCAGACAGCTGCTGGAGCTGAGTGTGTGTGTGTATTGGCCTAGCATGGCTCCATAGCACAAGAAGAATAGGATAGCTGTGAGATTAGGAATTCTTTGGACTGAAACAAAACTGGTTAGGCGAGGTTAATTCTATGTTTATTTTTTTGTCTATAGATAACGAAAGGAAATATTGTTGTCAAATACAAAAGAAGCTTAGAGGGTTTTTTTCAAGGGTCATCTTGAGAAGTCACTTCCTTGGCCAACACATACACACATACTAGTTACCCATCCGTTTCCCATAATGGCCATCACGAGGGCTTACTGAAACACCTACTGATTTCTCTCGTTACAATGGCATTGTTTTATTTGATTTGCTCTGTAGAGGCTTAACGATCCCGGGTCGCATCAGACAATGACAACTAGTTGTGTCGTGACCTCAAAACTAATTTGCTGGCTTAAGTCCATATAATAAGCGACAGTTTCAATGGGTCGAGTTTGTTGACACTTCCTTATGCTCTGTCTGTTTGTTATCAACAAACTCTACCCTGAGAAAGACAAAAGAGAGAACGTGTTTTATTTCCTTTTTTTTACCCCTTTCCTTTCTTTTGTTCGAGAGCTTTGAGGCAGAATATTTCCTTGACATTTTCCCAGTCAAGCTCGCCTGCGTTGAGCTCAGGCGGAAAACTCTCTACCAGACTGCAAAGAGACAGAGGGGGAGGGACAGAAAAAGAGAGACAAGCAATTTGTTTAATTAAGTGGTTCTTGCTGAAACTGTGGTCCAGAAGAGAGGACTTCTTCTTTGCTTCCTTAAAATATATATATTTTTGGCCTTCTTCTGGCTTTATTGGACAGATATGGTCATAGAGAGACAGGAAATTAATGGGAAAGAGAGTGGAGAAGACACGCAGAAATAGTCTGAGCCAAAATGGAACCCAGGCCGCTGAGTTAGGGCCTCAATCCGTATGATACGGCCCCTCTCTGCCTCCTCAACCCCCCCCCCCCCCCATCTCCTGCCTGCACCCCAATCTTTAACCCCATCCCATGCCTCTAGCCCCTCTCTAACTTCCCATCTGACACCCCCCAAATTTCACTAGTACTAAAATAGTCATTGATATCACAACTTTCAGAAATAATACACAAATGAACAATACAGTTAGCGATTGACATCTTATCTAATTGAAATGTTACCCAACAGGTCATACATTATGCATTACTTTGTATTTTAAAATGTGAATGTTCCTTTTATTAAAAGTTAAATATGAATTTGTTTCAGCTTAATTCACTCTTACATGCCGTGAGTATAGTTTTCCAGCGCCGAGGGCCTGTGGTAGAAGGGTTGATATCACTGTTGCCTCTGCAAGTCGACCTCAGCCCTCTCTGGTTGCCGCCAGGGGTCAGAGGTCAGAACAGAATAGCCCTGAGTGTTGGCGGTGCGTGTGAAATTGGACACAACCAGCCACCATTTGTGTGTAATTACGTCAATTTCCTAGGGCAACTCTTGTCATTGCCTTTTTCTCACAAGCTTATAGAAAAAATGGGAAATGGAGAATAAATGATCAATATTAAGTCTACAGTTTGGAAGTTCTGGGTTTGTAAAAACATTAGACACGTTTTCAGTGGATTCAGTGGGCAGACCAATATATATTTTGATTTGGTCATAATAATAGGACATAACCATCTTTAGAGAACAAATTAGTTGATGCATGATGCAATGAGTTCTGCTCATTGATGCAAATGAGCTGAATATTTACCAGATTTATTTTAACCAGATATTAATGAGATAAAAAAGTTGTCTGGGCCCTGTTCAAACCTGATATCTTTGATGAAATTAATATTGGTATAAGTCAAATTACTCAAAAGAACACACATTTAGTATTGCCTGTAGCTTTTTACCTCCTTCGTAGTGAATCAGAATCTTTGGTGTGTGCTCTACTTGTCACTATTTGGCTTCAACGTATAAAGAGAACACACGCTAGCAATAAAAACCAAACCCATGACAATCCCATAATAATTGTATCTTTTGCAGCAATTCTGTACTGAGTGCTCCCTAATGGATTGCACCATTTTTTACTTTATTATTCAGTCTATTTTCTCCCTCCCTGGCAGCATATGGTTCTTTTAGTCGTTTCTTCTAGAACGTACTGAAGTAAAATGCAATTCAATTAGGTAGCAGCTTCCCTCAGGCCCAGAGTGTTCCTGACCGCATTCAGCTACGGCCGTGGCTGCTTCCCCGACTCCTGTCCTCGGTTACCTTACGTAAGGAGTGGGAGAACTCGTAGACCGTTATTTATATTGCACGCACGGTTACCGTAAGCACACTTGAGTGGTCTCTGGGGGAAGTAGCCTAGCTGTGACTGTTGACATGTGCCTTGTATTCCGAGGCTTTAAAAAGCGGTGCCAAACAACTATAAAGTATAAAGTGTAGCATACAGCATTCAAACGTATCATAAATTCAGTTTTACTTGTGAGATTCTGGATAATCTGATGTTCTTGACAAAACTGAATGCATTCATTCAGTAGTAATAAAAAGAACTTTGAGATCGACCGTAGTGAATGTATAAGTACAACTCCTACCCTGGTTAACTGGGGCCTGAAATCATGGGTATGGAACCTTAGAACCTTGAACCTGATCTTAACCCTCCTGTTATCCTCAAATTTACTAAGATATTTTGTCCTTGGGGTCTATTTGACCCCAGGTATTTTAAGTGTGTGTGTGGTCTTTTTTTTAACTACCCTTGTGAGTACCAGCAGTCACCACATTTTCTTAGACTTCCAAGTGCTATTTCTAGAAAGTTTTAGGGGGGTTAGGGGCAGAAAATTACATTTAGGGGTTAGAGATTGTAACATTTTAAAATGGAAGTGAATTGTCGGTCCTCAGTAGGATAGTAAAACAAACCTGTGTGTGTGTCAGTGCACCACACAGATGCCCGTTGTGGTGAGCCCTCTAATTGTCCTGGGACAGTCCTGTCCTGGTTACTCACAGTCAGATGTTTGTCAGCATGGTTGAAAATCAAGGACTTCAGATTCCAGGTACCCACAGAGGTCCTAGATGAAGCTGGGATTGGCTGTAGGGAGACTAGGGTGAGAGATGTCTGCTTGGCTTATATCTTACTTTGGATAGGATGGATGCATGCAGGAGTGCTCTTACCAAGGATCTAAACCATGCCTACATCTTTCCCCCACTATTAGTCTGTCTCATCCCAGCCCAGGCTCTCCCTTAGAACGAGGAGTGAGTCATTAGGCAATAGCAAAACACAACACATTACAGCGGATGCTAAGATACATGGCCATGTCCATCTTTTTTACAGCTTTTTTTTATCTGCCTGGAGAAAAAGAAAGGAAGAAAGAAATGGGGAGTGTGTGTGAGAAACACTTTACAAGTGAACACTGAAGAGTGCAAGAGCGAACCCACCCTGAGGACTAAGGCTAGGGAACATCAGTGCGTTAGCTAACACAGCAACTTCACTTGTCATGTGTGCATATGTGAACGCACCGTTGCACGCGACACACTAGAGTCAGCGATGAGGATGATGGTGCAATGGCTGTAAGTTGTTTCTTTAATCGCCCTGGAGTCACCACAGTGAGAGAATCAGATGGAATCCAGCTTTATGTTAGATCACATGATCTCATGATGGCAGCTTTAAAGCTAATGTTTACCAACGCTCAGCTGAGCTGGCAGGAGGCTTGTGTTATTTTTGTGTATGATGTCTTACTGTAGTGCTACATAATATTCTACTTTGTTAGTCACTTTGAAGTCCCATAAAAAATCTTAGATATTTGATTAATTGAGGACTTGAGTTATTGTAAAAAGACCAAATTTATTATGCCAGTATTAGATTTTTTCTCCCAAAATAAACTTATAGGGTTGTCATCACAAATATGGTGCAATTCTATCAAATGGAAAATCATATTTTGGGTCTTAAAATTGTGCTAACCAAATCAAACTAAATTGAACTCTAAATATATATTTACACTTGAACTACACTAGCCCAGACTAGAGAGGCACTTTAACTCTTTTGAACTAGACGAGCCCAGAATAGAGATGCAGTTGACCTCGACCCCGCACAATCTGTTGTGTCGAGCTGACGATTCGGGAGGGAGTCAGTTGCTGACGGGGTAGTCGAGTGGAGTCAACTCTCTGGAGATGTTCAGTTTGTCGCATCTAATTTGATTCTTGAGAGCTTCTAGGAGACGGGCGCTGCATATTGCTCAGTGGCGTCAAAGCGCTTTGTGCCCTTCAGTATGTATACAAGGAGATAGGTAGAGACAGACGGAGAAGATGAAACCAAGCATCTAAATCCAACTCATGGAGACTCTAGCCGATGTTCATTTTCCTTCCGTCTGTCTGTCTCTCTCCTATCCATCTCTCCTAGCATGCCTCTTTTCCTCATGTACCTCTTTCTCTCTGTCTGTATCTATATCAAATGAGACATCAAATGACAATTTTGCTCAAGCATAATATCTCAGACAAAACCATAGACTGAGTCAGGTGGCTGAGCGGTTATGGAATTGGGCTAGTAATCCGAAGGTTGCCAGTTCGATTCCCGGTCATGCCAACTGACGTTGTGTCCTTGGGCAAGGCACTTCACCCTACTTGCCTTGGGGGAATGTCCCTGTACTTACTGTAAGTCGCTCTGGATAAGAGTGTCTGCTAAATGACTAAATGTAAATGTACATTGTGTGTGTGGAGGATATGCTCATTGTCAGAGTGTATCACACTGCAGTAGAATGCTTTAACCTGATGTGACATGACACAGTGCAGCTCAGCAAGTGGCGTCATGATTATAATTGATACCAAAAGCACCCAAACGCCCTGAGCGGAGAGAGGAATATCTATCTGTACTGAGAAGAAGAAAGGGAGAGGGGATGGAGAGAGTCGGATTGATGAAGGAAGTGTGAATGAGCCAGAGAGAGAACGAGAGAGACTGAGGACAAGAGGCATAGGAATTGCTAGAGAGACATGCTACAGACAGTGGAGGTTTAACAATTTATGGAGGCTGTGGTAGGGTGGAGGGTCAATTGCTTACCCTTTGATAATGATATTAAACTCACGTGGGTGTGGAGTTTCCCACCACCCTCTGTTCCAATACAAACATCTAAAGGATAAACCCATTGGATCTTGCTCTTGCAACATAACCCCCTAAGTGGTTAAACCCAAATCCCCTGCATATGACCCATAAGCTTGTATTAGGCAGAGGCTACAGTGATTTGCTGCTAGTTCAGTGCAGTGAGCTAATAAGGTGATAAAGTTCCTCTCGCAGAGTTAAGTCACTCAGAAAGATGCTCCCTGGAGATAGGCCATGCAAGCTAATAGTTAGTGGAGTATTAGCCTAGCCTGGCTGGCTAATACTCGTGGCTAATACTTGTGGCTAATGATGATGCTAACACTAGCGATATCAGGACAGGGGGGCTTAGTCAAACTACAGACCTGTCACGGTGCATCACGACACGCTTCCCAGGGTCCCTTTGGTGTCGTAATCCAGGGTCTCCATGATTGGTGACCTCATGGTCCGGACTGGCGCTAGTATTTCTTGTACCAAGTGTTTTTCTTTTTCTTTCATTCCCCCTCTTTCTCCACTCCTATTTCCCCTCCCCCTACCTTTGATGGGTAAAAACACTTATGAACATATAAGGGATGAGATAAAGGGGCATTATCAGAGAACACCAGAGGACTTTGAGACCGCATCAGAGATTTGCGAATGCACAATGTGCGTTTGGCATTGTGAATGCAAAACTGACCAATTTGGTATTTTTTTTCTCTTAGCAAGCAATTAGCAAAAGAAATCTTATACTATTAGGATAAAGTAATTTTTTGACAAAGAAACCATTTTGCTACTGCATTTACCACTTAGCAACAGCAAAGGATTTGCATACGTTTGCATTGTATAGACAGCCTGTTGCCTAAACAGCATGCTTCATATGCTTCAAACTTCCTTGATAGTGAACAGATACTAATGCTGGAAAGGTTAGCATTGTCTGTATGATCTCATGGTCAAAACAAATGTAAGATAAGGTGTGAGGAAATGTTGTCCACATATATATCTCCCGCACACATACACAGCCTTTACCCACTTCATCATTCTTCACCATGCAATTCTTCATAGGACCACCTTCTTTAGCCATAGCTACCACCAAAACACAGGCAGGTCAACAACAACCTGGATACTGTACAGACCACCCTGTTGAACCGCTCCAAAGCGGTAGGACCTCTGGGTTACGATAACTCGACCCTTCCAGCCTTCTCACGTAGAGGGCTTTGGGGTTTTAGCGGGCTTTCACACACTGGGGGCTCCGGGTGCAGTTTGCCCGGCTGTCAGACACTGCCATCATCACAGCTCCAGCCAGCCGTGGACACCCGGGCCCATGGAGACCCAGGACTCACCGGCACCACCGAGGCCCAGTGAAGGCTCACTCGGCCTGGGGGAGGGGAGGACACAGACTAGGGAGGGGGAGAGGAGGCATGGTAGAATAGGAAGAATGAGAATCTTCGGATTTGTTGACACCCACATAGGATAACTATTGTAGCAGGGAAAGTCACGGGGAAAGACATTGACATACTGTAGTGCACTAATGTTTCTATATCCGTGTGTTGGATATCAGGTACTATGGTGGGTTTATGCCAGTATTTTAATTAGTGTTAACAAAATGCAGGACTCTGTACTCAGGTGTCCTTATTCAAGGGTTGTCCTACATTATCTAATGTTGTTTATGTGACCTGTTGTGTGTGTGAGTGAGTTGTGTGTGTTTACTCTTGTGTTCCATGAATGCAGAGCGTGTGCGTGCATCTTTGCTTGCCTGCATGTGCATGTCTGCATGTGTGTGTCTGAGAACCAACCCTGCGGCCTTCCATCTGAGTTCACAGAGCCAATGTAGCGCTAGTCTAGCTTTACCTTCGTCCCAAAAACAACAAGGCCTAATCCAGGAATGGGCTGTAATCAGCCATGAAATCGCTGAATGTGACCAGATAGAATAGGTACTGGGAGGACAAACCTGCAGTGACTCTGGCCCTTACTGACCCCGGCTTTGGTTTGCGGTTCCTAGAAGGCATCCTGGCCGGCTCTGCAATGGTACAGTCTCCTTTGAAATAAGAAGGATGGGTTGAAGAGAAAGAAAGGGGAACAATTGTGATCTAGGTTTTTCTGAGAGAGGTGTGCTGTATCTTTAGCACAGCAGTGAGGTGCTCGGCTTTGAATGACCTGTGGCCCTTCTTCTGTCTAACCTTCAATAATGGAGAACACAGGAAGAGATGGATTGCGATGGAAAGATAAGAGAGAAGAAGATGGAGTGCGCAAACAGATATATAAATGATATGTTCTGAGTTATCTCGCTCTCTTTCTCTCTCTCGCTCTCTCTCGCTCTCTCTCTCTCATTCCCTCTCTTTTTCTCTGTCTCCCACCCCTCATTCCTCATGCCTCGTTGCCTCCTCCCCAGCAGTAGAAAAGTTTAACCTGGCATTAAATATATAAAATTAGCATGAACTAGAAACACATTTCTTTCTCCCTGCCTCCCCGGTTCTGTTCAGAGCGTCCGACAGCACAGATTCATGCATGCATATGATATGCATTTGGTCATCTCCATGGTAACGTGTGGGAGGGAGTTGGATGGAAAGGTGTAGCCGGTGAATGTGGATCAGGCTGTATGTATTTTTTATTTAGTGAGTTGATTCAGGAAGTAAGCCATACCAACGCTTAGCTAATGAGACGAGGAGGATCTCTGTACCCTGTAGCAGCCAATGCAGGCAGAGCAGTGCATTTTCAGACACCAGTTTGCTCTCTGGAAAGATGCCAGTGGGTGTGATTTACATATCCATCTGTGTCATTTTGTGGACGATTGCGTAGGTGTTGTGGTAAAGTCATTTCAAGTCACCAAACTTCAATTTACACTTTGGCGTACAACTCTGTTGCGTCAGTAAAAGGTATTGAGGCATCTATCTAAGTGAGTTGAAACACAAACTGGTACAAGAAGCACACACCATGTCGGTGACCCGCATTTCCAAGTACAAACACACATACACACACACACACAAACATACAGACACGACTTTTCAATGCTCCGATATCACACGTCCTCACAATTCCATGTCAGGAGGCCTTGGAAGTGAAATGGCAAATACAACGCATTCAGACAGCTGCCCCTTGCTCCCCGACACCTAGCCCTGCTCTTCATACCCCGGCGTCCAACCCCCCCCCCCCCCCGACACCTGGCCTTACCGTGCTGTAGATGCTTTCACAGAGTCGTAGAGGGACAGTAACATGGTCCCACCTGGTTCCATTAGTGTGTCCTGGCACTCTGGGGCCCCCAGCAGCTATTCTTTATCCTCGTGTTTTTTCCCCTCCTTTTCCCAACATTGACTTCTTTGTTGTCATAGATGAGCAGGGCCAAGTTGGGTGTGTCGGACATGGGGAGATACTCCTCAAGTCACCCGCAGCAAACCGGCGAAAAGGTTCCTGGGAAAGAGAGGCGTAGTGGAGGGTGTTCACCTTTTCAGGGAAGTGCATTGTCAACACACACACACACACACACACATGAGCACGCACACACACACATTAGGATGTTTTGAAATTTCAAATGAAGAGGGATTCTCTCCTGTGTTTCTTAATCAATACTGGGTTCAGAAATTGTGTTTTACTGCTGTAGAACAGACATCCACTGTCATAGCTATTGTTGAGGACACAGGTGTGTGTGTGTGCATTTGGAATAACCTGAAGGGTGCCACTAATGTTTGGGAAAAGTTGTAAAAAGTGTGTTTGCACATGGTTGTGTTTGTGCTGTTAAAAGCTCCATGTTTCTATTTTCTCCACTGGCAGGTGAGAAAAAAAACAAGCCCCCCCCCACCCCATCGCTAGGCCTCAGCCACCAAACTCTGGGAACCAGGCTGGGGTTATTACTGGCCTATTCATTAGGGTAATCATTTTGCATAGGATCTGCCCTGTGTCCACCCCCTTCCATGCCGCTACACTTCCCTTACTTTGAAAACGCCATCTGGTTCTGTGAGAGTTTCACATTGTAGTTGACTTGTACACTGTCAGCTCCTTCCTCCCCCTTGCTTCCTATTCTTTTCCCTTCTCATCTCAAACATTCCCTTTCTTCTAAAAACTTTCTCTGTCCCTCGTTTACTTATGTTCTCCTTAAATGTGCATTCCTGCTTTCTATATTTGTCCCTGTAGAATTTGTCTCGATACACTCATCCTTTCTTTTCATTTCTCCCTTTTTTCCATCTTTTTTGTCACTTTTTTTCTCCCTTCATTCCTCCCACCCTCCGAAGACAAATGAAGGATAGCACTTCAGCCCTGGCTCGTCTCCGTTCTGATTCCAGGGTTGCCCTTTCCCTCCCCAGGCCCAAAGCTTAATCAATCATAACCACACACCACAAATTCATCCGTCCCCATCCACCTTGGATCCATTTGGGGGTGTCGGTTCAAGATCAGAAGGAGGCCGTGTCCAATAGGAAGTCCAGCTATGAGGGGTTGGCTAATTTATCTAACATGGGAGAAATTTGCCCCCTCTGTGGTAGGCAACGTGGTTTTTCTCTGTCAAGTCTGGTATCCGCAACAACGAGCTGGCTTGAGGGCAAGTCTGGCTCCGCTCCCTCCGCAGTCCTGTGGGCTTCCCCCGTCGCCCGCGAGTCCATTGATCAGTTTCTCGATGTTGACCTGTGCTTTACTGGCATTAGTGTGAAAAAGGAGCGTTGCATACAAGCAGTTTGTGTTACATCTCTAAACCAAAAACCCACAACACACTGTTTACATGTAATGTTAGATGACCATCATTTTTTATCATTGTAATTTTTTTCAATATACTAGCTGTTTTTGAATAAAGACCTCGAACCACTGTGGAATGTCCTTATCTCCTTTAAGAATGCAGTTGGTCCAATAATGCTTTTTCTCCATAGAATTATCTGCTTAATAGGTCCTTGCTATGGTTATATGGCTCATGACACTTTTAAAGAGAGCCAAGCCATCATCACAGTCACACAGTCAGGAAGGCCCTCAAATACCTCCTTTAACGTCTGTCTTTGTTTTTTTAGTTTTTCCCAGTCTCCATCCTCTCCTCCCCTCTATAGCTTTAGATGTTTCTAATTTAGCTATGTTCAAGTCCATGTCCATCTCTCTCACTCTCTCTCTCTCTCTCTCTCTCTCTCTCTCTCTCGCTCTCTCTCTCTCTCTCTCACGCACAGACGCACTCTCTCTCACTCTCTTTCCCTTTCTCTAAGCAATTATGAATATTTGTGTGTGTTTCAGCCCGAGTCTGGATTGTCTCTGCTCTCCTAAGGGCTGGGTAGTTTGGGAGGTGGGCAGTCACCTCTGTGGCAGTCAACACAAATACCCACACACATCTCGCATATCACACACGTACACACCTCAGACCTGGGGCTGGGGGGGCCTCCATCCGGAAGTGGCGGTTCTTTGAAGATGGCAATTCCGAGTGCGGACCACTTATTCTAGGTCAGACCGAGGGTCCATTGGGGCTCTTGTATTCGTTATGGGGAGAGAGAGGGGAGGTGAGAAAGGAAAGGAGAGGGAACAACTCTAGCCTCCAGTCACCCGACCTTTGACCCTAGGATGTTATTCTGTTGGTTTTGGGTATTTAAGTGTTGGTCCCCCAAACAGTGTCAGATGATTATACATGCCTTGTGCATGTTGTGATTACTGCAATTTAACCTAATTGAATTTCCTAATTTCAAACCGTTTTTGAAGTTCCAAGTTCCTTCTACACCCAGCTAAAGACAAAGGTCTGGGAATTGACCCGGCGAGAAAATGATCTTGCATTTATGGTTATTCAGAAGAAGAAAAAAGATTATTCACTGGCGCCTCCAGGGGAAGGACTTTTGATTTTTCACACTTATGTTGGCTTAGCTTACTATTGGCGCACTGGGGTACCTAGTTGTCATCGTACGCATAGCTGTAACACACACATCCTGTTCATTCTCAGTTTACACCTGGGCAGTGCGTGGGAGCACGCAACACTCAGTCTCACCACTGTCACGATTGCTTAGAAACACAACACACCAGATCAAACGCACACACACACATGCGCACACACACATGCGCACACACACACACGCATGCCAAATCCCCCCAAGGAGGATACTTAATAGCGTGAGGGGCAATGCGAATCATCCCAGCAAACAGCACCCTCGTCCAAACTCTTGTCATGACCCAGTTTGCTGTTTAGTCTTAGCGTCCGAGCTGGCGGTGTGTGTTTCAGCCGGCGGTGTGAGTTTCCGCCAGCAGGGGCCCCTAAACACACTCTGAGGTGAATGGAGGTGTCAGTTTAGACTAAGGTGATCGGCCCCCTTCGACCCGCCGGCCCCCGTTGTGGATCGGCGGTTGTTGGATGCCGTATCCCATAGCGTCTGTCTCCCGGCAACAGACGGGTAAATCAGTCACAGATTGTCACGAGGAGGAGTAGGGCGGGTCTGGCTGGCACCAGGAGAGAGAGAGCACGGGTAATCAAGGCCATGTATGTATAGGTTACACATGCAAACACACTTTCAAATACTGAAACCCACACACACACGTATGGCTACGCTCATACCTCTTGGCTTGAATACCAAGTTAAGTCTAAGCTTTGATCAGTTTGTAAAATCGTGATATTATTGTACTATCGGGGGAACACCTCCATCTCTCTCCCCCTTTCCTCTATCCTTCACTTTCTTTATCTCTCTGTTTCTCGCTCTCTCTTTCTCTTTGCTGTTAGTGCCCTAAAGCCAGGGTCGGACTGGCCGTCGGGAGAGTCGGGAGATTTCCTGAACGGCCGGTCAAACGGCTGTGGCATAATGCAAAATAAAATAAAATATATATATATAATAATACACGACCGTGGGCCGGTCTGTGTTTCAAAGTCCGCCGTTTTTCAGTCCCAGTCCAGACCTGCCTAAAGCCCACAGGTTATGGACTCACTTTCAAAGTTTTGATCCTCATCTGAAATCTATTGCAATCAGAAAGGAAGTGGGCAGGTCTGTGATATGATACAGTTTGTCTGTGTGAGCCAGCTATCACATGGCATTCAGTTTCAGTCTTGGGGGAATTAATTGAAAATCTGCTTGCAGGTGTGTGTTTTTCAAAATATAGCCTGCATATTTGTGATGAACATTTTTCAAATATCCATTAGGCCACAAAATACATCATTATGGTTCTAAAATCAGCCCTATCCACCACCTAAAAGATAAATTGGTAGTTTACATGTCTGTTTCGAAATAACAGACATGTCCTTTGTCTAAATACAACCATAACCTTTTTTTCCAGAGCGTTGAAAGATGAAGAAGCAAGTATCTGTTGTTTAGCATTTCCCTCCAAACAGAAAGGCTCTGGACATTAGAGAAACAGACCTGCCCTTTGTCGGGCTAAGTCTCTCAGGGGCTATTTCAACTGTCATCCCCTTCTGCTGTCCTTGTTAGCTCATTAGCTAGATTATGGCCATTTAGTTTGTTTGTGTGTGTGTGTGTGTGTGTACTGTGTGTGTGTGTGTGTGTGTGTGTGTGTACTGTGTGTGTGTGTGTGTGTTATTCCCCTCCCTGCTGGGTTTTAAGTATCCGCCCTGATCAGAGAGAACTGATAACATGAATATTGTTGTCGTCCCTCATCACCTTCTATGAGACATTCCTTGGTAATAGTGAAGGGGCCACAGTGGCTCCTATCCAGGGTTAGACTCAGACTAGGATTATCTGTCAATGATGATCCTGTTTAATAAGAGAAACACACAAGAAAACTTCTGTTTGTATAAAGGAAAAAATGGCCACGGTGCGACGAGCAGAATTCTCCTGGTGACTTTTACCTGGGTGTACGTTTGAGGTGAGACATGGTGAACTTTTGAAAAGATTGTTTCTTTGTTGAATGTGTGAGTGGTTTGTAGGTTACCCATGTGCTACTCGTGGCTTGGTGATTGGGGTCTTTGTACTCCACTATGTGTGTGTGTTGGGGGAAGGAGGGGGGGTGCAGGCTACACATTTCCACAGTTGTTAACAACATTTAATCAAAGCCCAATCAAAATGGCCACTTTTATTCTATCTGTCCCGGAGGTAGAGTATGTCTGTCGTTGCTGTCCGAGGTGAAATCTGTTGACAGACAAGCAAAGAGAAGTTTCTGGACCTTCTTATCTGAGATCTAACCTCAGATCTCCGCGTTTGAAGAGTAGGAGCGAGTTCTGCAAGGGGCCTCTCGAATACAAATAGGCTGTCCGTAGTTTTTAGGACAGAACCCCCAGCACCTTGGAGCTTTGGGCTGTCTCTCTTTCTATATCATTTGTCGCCATTGTGTCGCCAAAAATGTCACATAATGTTTTACACTTTCATCAGGTAATTCATTGGCACAAATACTAAATGCCTTCATGTGAGCCCAGCTAATGGTTTGCATGTGGGAATAATCAGTTGCAGGATAAACTTACAGATCCATATGCACACAACTCCAAAGTATCAATCATGACACCTAAAAGAGCTATATTGATTACCAATACCCATCCATAAATCACTATCCATACACACGCACACACACCAATACTGTATTTCTCAGATCTATTGCATTTCCAAAACAAGATGAATCTTTCTAATAAATCTAGTGGACATGACATGAGGAGGGATGAGAAAATGAAGTCACCCTTTGCCTGTCTGAAACCTGATACGCATGTAGGACAGATTGATAGTGATGTAGCCACTGAAATAGTGTACAACCAATAGAAGAAGGCACACTCACTGAAGCCAATGGCAGTTTTTTTCTGTTTCTATTATGCCATAAAAGTCTGTATAGATGTTTGTTTTATTTGATTTAGTATATGATTGTAATTGTTTGAATCAGTTAATGGTCATGATGGTGATTATTATTATTATTTTTGGCATTTTCCTCTGATGGTGATAGTTTGAGTGTCTTAAATAGAGGGGATAACATGCAGCAAATGACCCGGGCTGGAATCAATCCCAGGTTGCACTGTTAAGTCCTGAGCCCATGTGATACTCTTTCTTACCCGGTTTGCAACCGGAATGCCCCAGATTATTTTATTTTAAGCTTGCAAATAAACAAATACTTATCTAAAGATCAACACCCAGCACCTACCCGATTTTCACTGATTCCCTTTAATGCATTTTCTGTCTTTTGGAGACGCTGGTTCTACATTTCAGTAAATGGACACCGTGAGCAGGGCCCATGGCCAGAGGGCAGATATGAAAACGGTGTACCAATAAGTGCATTTTGGGGTATATGTCTTCTTTATTTTATTTATTTATTCATTTATTTCCGAACTTCTTCTGCAATATTGATTAATCCGACAGGATGGGATAAAAAAATAAAAAATAGCTTTTTACAATCGCAAAGGCGAGAGAAACACCTTGTGGTTCCTTCAGGTGAAATACGAAAAGGCTTTAGAGAGGGATCTCTCTTGCACACATACACATTTACTCTCTCACTCTTTAACCTTTTCTTTTTGCCTCTCGATTCCTCTCCCTCTCTCTTTACTTTTCCTACCCTCTCTCTCTCTCTCTTTTTCTCTCATATATATCTAAAAACCCCTTGAGGCATGTCTGTACACACCGACAACACTGTTCTCAAACCATCAACACAACAAGGTCCGCACAATAAATGTATCACATCTAATATTTATCTGTCCCTCTCGACTCCAAAACTCTAGACTGCCAAATTCAACTGAGTACCTCAATTTACTTTATTCAGATGGAGAATGTGTCCATCAACCATGATATTCCTATTGATTTACAGTAAAACTTGGTCTTGACTGCACGAGTGTTAGGTAAATGTCCAACCTCATTTATTTTTGAATGGGGTTTTTCATTACAGATATCTAAACTTCCATTGACGATATCCACAGCTAATTTATGACAGGTTTCAGATATCTACAATTTAATTTGGACAATTCATAATTCTAGTTCAAGATCAATTGAATTACCCTAAATTCAATATATCCACATTGTCCATTTTAGATATCTTAAATTAAGTTTGAACTTGTCCCTTGAACTAGAATGACATTGTAGATATCTTGTGAACTGGAATTTTGACTTGTTAATTGTACAGATATCATTAATTAGAGTTTTGACTCTGTGAAATGACGTTACAGATATATTTAGTGCCATACTCACCTATGTAAGTGGTTTTTGAATAAATATAAACAAAAACTCTGTGAAAGTGTTTTTGCTCTTTCTGTTTCTCACTGTCTTTCTTTGTGTCTCTTTCAGTGTTTCTCTTTCTACCTCTGCCCCCCCCCCCCCCACCCCCCACATATGCGCTCTGCCCTGCATTGCTGCCTGATAATCACTCTCTTTAATAAGCAATAATTCATAGCTCACTCCTCGCCCTGTCACCACAGATGAAGGAAGCTTGGCAGAGCCCTTCCTCAGGCATGGAGGCCTAGTCTCATTAAATGTGCATTAAGACATAAAAAGACACATACAGACACACTGGCACTCACATTCAGAAAGACACATTGACACAAGGAGTCAAAGACATACAGCAATATATACACACACTCACACACAAACACGAAGGCTGTTAGCTCCTTTGAATATAGTTCTCTTAGCGTTTAATTTGACTCACAGACTATAACACACTGAAACTCGCCTGGTTTCATTACTGAGGGTAGCTGAGGCTCTGAGTGTATGAAAGTATGGAGCGCCACAACCTGGTTCACTCTCTCTCTCTCTCTGTCTCTTTTTCTCTCTTTCTCCTTCAGACAGATCAGGTCCTTCACCACCTCGCTGTATGACTGCTTGTGGCTCTTTGGTGTGCAAACATGTCAGACTGACTGTACCCTCCTGCTCTGTCTAGACCAGAGTGGAGTGCTAATATATTGTACTACTATACTACAGCTATCCTATAGTGCTACTATGCTTTGCGGCTATATCTGTTTTATGAAGTCTTGTAATCTTAGAGTTTCGTGTTTCGTGTTATCTTATCGTGTAATTGTCCCACAGCGGAAATGAAAGTGAGTGTGTTAAATGTGCCCAGAGTAAAGTGTGTAGAGTAGGGTAGTTTGCCATTACATTAAGTGTTACACAAGTACTGTCTTTTTTGTTGGCATTTGCCAAAGCTGTGTTGTCTAAACATGCCACAAACTGAAACATCAGGGCACGAGACTGGGGATCAAAGTCTTTATTCTAAGTGGGACCATTTGAAATAGACTGTCACCTTCTGTACTGCATGAAAGTTTAATCTCACTTTACAAAAGAGAAAAATCATGAATAGTTAACAGGCATCAGGCCATAGATAATCCAGAGGTTGTAGAGAGCGTGGGAGAGGGGGTGAGATGGGGGTAGGGAGGAGACAAATAGAGAAAGGAGGAGGAGAAGGGTGGTATAAAAACATGGTCAAGGCAGACAGAACTGTTGCTCTGTAATGTAATGTCAACAAAAGCACAGATGGAGAGAGACACCACCGAGGCCTACTACTGTATGCAAAATCTTCAGTACAATATAGATTAATATGGTTTCTAAAAGTTATCTCCTGCTATGTGAAATAGTGCTAATATCATAATTGCACGCACTTGTACGTACGCACTGACACGTATGTACGCACGCACTTACACATACATTTACGTATGCACGCTGAAACCAAACCTGTCACACACACAGTGTGCCGCAAAGCCAGTGGTGGTGGAGACCTGCTGCCGTCTCCCTGTTCTGGCTGGAGTCTCTGATCTGAACGGAGTGGACAGGCGAGGGCGACCGGCCCCAGAGTCATGTAAAATGCAGAAGAATAGAGAGGCAGAGAGAGGGAACACACACAGCATACTCAGACACACACTCACAGCATACTCCCAAACTCCCACATCTCTATCTGCATTTACAAGGAGAATCATTGCGAAGCCTAGAAATGCGTTCAAGTTGGTACGTACAGCCGTTTGATTGTAGTGTAGTATTTTGGAATGATTTCCGAAGAGCTCACTGAAGTCTGTCCGTCAAAAGTTGATCACTTTGCACTATTATATTGTGGAACCCCCTCCCCTCCCCCCCCCCCAACACACAAGTACACAGTACGCATGCACACATCTACATGCACGCAGACACACGCCCCTCCATTCAGACTGGAGCACTTAAAGTAAAAGCTGCCCAACAAACTGTTACTCTTACAAAATATTTTCTTGGAGGCAGGTATTGTGTGTGCTGCGGCCAGAGCGCCTTTCCTCCTCTCTAAGTAGGGAAAGCGCCAGCAGTGCAGCGGTGCAGCAGTGCGGAGGTGCAGAGGCCACAGAGAACGCTTAAGTAAGGAGCGTTCTTCTCTCCCTGCTGGCGGGCGGAGAGGGATTGGGGTTAGGGAGGGGGGGGTGTGTGTGTGTTGGGGGGGGACTAGCAGACTGTGTTCATGTCAGTAGAGCTATGTTCATGTCAGTTCTGTAGTCTGTTTTGTCTACATTTAATTTGTGCCTCCTGCTCATTGGTCAGTTTAACGAGTTTGACGTGTAGCTGCAGCGGTGGTTCTTAAACTCATGATGATTCTCTGTGGATGCAGCATACTCCAGGGTTGTGGTGGAGGAATATATATTGTATATATTCTTTTGTTTGTACCTTTTTTCTACTGTGTTTTCGTTAGCACACTATAAAAGGATGTTCAGATCAATGCATCGCACACAATCATTCATATAGCCTACACCATCACAGAATTGTGCATGGTTCTTTTTGCATACTTGCAACACAAACACAGAGTATTGTATCTGATTTCTGGTAATGATCCCCCCCCCCTCCCCCCCCCCCCCCCAAAAAAAAGGCAACTTTCAGAGCTCTCCTCAGGCCATTTTACCACTCCTGGGAACACACTTGTCTGCTGTTCTTTTTTTACCTCCCCTCTCCTCCGCCTGCACTAAAATGCTTGTTCACCTAAAGCGCCTTGTTTATTGGTCGATTGTTTTGTTTCTTCAGGAACAATGTGTTCTCTCTCTCTGTTGTTGTGTGGTTTTATCTTTGCCCTCTATGAGACCACAACTGACTCGAATGGAAAATTCCTTCCATGACATTCCAATAGACGCTACTGAAGTGTACCAATGTGACATCACATTAGCCGCAGCTCAGACATGAAGAGACAACAAAATATCTGTTTTTATTATTTGTCCTTTGATTCGGAGAAAAAAAGTTCAGCTTTGGATTGCGGAATGTTCTATGCACTAAGCGGTTCTCAACCCTGTTCCTCAGCCCCCCCCCCCCCCCCCCCCCCCCCCAATATTGCCGCGGATGGGTTTACATTGGAGTTAGTTGAAGGCCCAATACGTCTCATACTGACGCCAAAGGTTACCTTGTGCGCCTGCATCAGACACACAGGGCCGTGACAAAGCGCTCGGTACTTGACGACTTGGGAATGAGAACGGGTTGAAACTGTTCCTTTTTTAGAGTTTCTGAATGACATCACAATAAAGAACTTGGCTTTCATTTATGACCTCACAATCCATTTGAAAACCACTTCAAAATGTCCCCCCAAATGAAGCATTTCCTTAACACTATTTGAAGTCCATTGGGGGTTCTACTTGCGTTGTAGTTCTGTTTGTCAGACCTCAGGAGACATGGAATTTACCATGCAGTATTTAGCCTAGCCCACTCCCCCCCCCACCCCACCACCATGGACCTTGCACCATAAATATTTCACCGCCTCAATCTATATTCATTATAAAACACATGCCACGATGCTTGGAGCGCGTCGCCGCGCGGATCCCGTGCCCGCCGTTATTTATTCATCTGATTTATTGATGCTTTCTTCTCTTTCCTGAGGGCGAGCGTCGGGGTCGCGCCGCAGCCCGGCTTGATTGCGAGGGCTATTAGTGAGCACTTAGAGGCTCCTCTGGCCCGGGCCGGAGGGGAGCAGGGGCCTCCAGAGATCAGCCTGCTCCGGGGCTACACACCACACACACACACACACACACACACACACAGCAGCGGCAAAAGAGCGAGATGGAGGGAACAGGAGAGACGGAAGAGAAGTGGGTAAGTGATAGACAAAGAGGAAGGACAGAGAGGTGGAACGAAAAGGGAACGAGATATAAGAAAGAGGGGGAGATGAGGCAGACAGAAGAAGTTGATGGGAAAAGAGAAGGGAAAGAGCAGATAACGGAATGAGAGAGGAGAGAACGATGATGAGAGGATGTTAGCAGGTGGCTTCTCCTTTCAAGGTATTAAGTGGGTTGCGTTTGAGAGAGATTGCTCATGTCTCTTCTAACCCTCTTACCAGCCTACGGCCAGGTGGCATTGACAGTTTAAACCGTGCCAGCGTAGTGTCCCAGGCCTCCCTAGGGTGCTGTCATGGACCATGTCACATTCATATGTCTGCAGGTCACCTCCTCTCTGCCCACACAAGCTTCTCACGGTGTATATGTCTGGTCGCTCGCATCCTCTAACAGAAGACCATGGTGTGTATGTATGTATGTGTGTCTGATGTGTGTTTGTGTGTGTCTGATATGAGTTCATCTCTGTTTGCTTGCTTGAGTGGTGTAGAGCATAAGGCCTTCATTTGGCTAGACACAGTTGATATCCTTTGGTTTGTTCATTGTACTCTGCGTGTGTGTGTGTACTGTGAAGTATGATAGACAAGAGAAAATCAATGGAGGCCAAAAAGGACAGTAACATAAGACTAATGGGTAGAGAAACTGTGGACTAGAGACACACACACACACACACACCCACACACACACTAAGAGACAGATAACAGTGCCCCAGAATACACACATCTTGAGAGAACAGGAGGAAAGGAAGGACGAATGGAGAGTAGAGAAAGGATGGAAGAGGAGAGAGAGGAGATAAAAGGGGGAGTATTTCTGACAACTTATCTATCGTTAATGGACGCGTATCGACGTGTCTGTGTGAAACCGCAGTGAATATTCCATGTCTGCCCCCCTCCCCTGCCACACACACACACACACTTTCCCAGTGTGTGTGTGTGGCATTGAGTCTGTGGTGTTACAGATAAGTGTTGCTGTCCCCTAGGCCATGATACTCTCACCCAAGTCCCTCTCTCTCTCCCTCTCTCTCTCCCTCTCTCTCTCCCTCTCTCTCTCCCTCTCTCTTTCCCTTCCACTCCCTATCCGTCCATCCCTAACCATTGGTTGATCAATAATGTGTTTTCAGCCTGACATTAATGGCACATTATCTTGACGTGTGTAAGAGGGACAGGATGTATGGGACAAGCTGGAGAGGCAAGCCGTTTAATTGATACACACCTATTGGTGTGTGCCTGCTCGTGTGTGTATGTGTGTGTGTGTGTGTGTGGGGGGGGGGGGGGGTGTGCGGGGGGTGCGTGGTTTGTCATACACATCCAAAATCCCTGAAAAGCAGTCCACTTCTAGATATTTGATCAGGTAGATGTGTCTGACGAATTCTCTCAGACCCTTTTTACTTGGAACATTCCCCTCATCCAAAAAAGCTATGTAGTTGCTAGTGTTACAATCAATGTAACAATAGTACCTGATCAATTATGTATGACAAGAACTGTGTTTACAAAGGGTTTCAGTGTGTTGCGTTCTAAAATGTGTGTGACTGTTGGTCATTTTTCAGTCCCATATTAATGGAATGGGTGAGGTCATGTTGATTTTGACAGCTCTGGCCAGACTGGATGAATTAATCAGACACTTACACCGCACACACACACACACACACACACATGCTGACACTCACACGCAGCCTTGAAATACACTCAACTCATTCTACACCTCCAAGTGCTATCTCATTCTCTCTCTCCAGCTTTCTCTCCTGTGACTCATGTCAAACACCACTTTAGCATATTCTTGTCCCGCTCCCTCCATCACTTCTCCATCCATCCTCGTTGTCTCTCACTCTGGTTTTTCAGAGGGGAGGGGTTATCCCCCCTGGCCTCCTTTCAATTTCCTCAAGCACCATGCATTATAGAGGGATGCACAGGTCCACTAAATGAGACAATCAATAGCCCATCAGCCTCTCTTTGGGGGTGTATCGGACACACACCCACACACACACACATCGGTACCTTTTGTCGGTCTCTCTCGTATTTCAGCTCTAACTAATAGCCAAGTTGTTTACCTTGTAATGTGCTCTGTCATGTAGTTCTGGTTTCAAATGTCCCTCAGGATAGGGTGGTTCTTCTGGATATACACACTCCCACACAGACACACAGGTAGGTACACAGGCACACACACACCACAAGGACAACCCCTCTTTTTTTTTCTCCAATTCATAATAATTTTGAAGTTGAACTCGTTCAGACTTGAAAACTTTCTATGCCTCAGACTCACCTAAATATCCGAGGTGACTGTATATTCCATTGTTAGGGATGATGACCTCTGTCAAGGGACTCATTGGGGTCAACAGAGGTCAAATTAATGGAAGGGCTGGCTGAGGGGGGCCCCCGTTCAGTCACGCAGAAAATAGTGCGCACACACACTGACACATCATACTCCCTAGTTACTGTGATTCACTCTGACAGTCCCCTTTCTCAAACATATACACACAACATACAGGCAAACCATCCTTCTTTCAAACCCAAACACACACCCACACATTGTTTTGTTAGCAGTCTGTGGACATGCACACAGGTCCTCCCTGCCGCTTCCAGGCTAGACCCGCTCTGTATAGAAGCACTGCCCCATGCAGAAACACAGGCATGGCAGTGGGTATCCACACACAAACATATCTGACTGAACACACACACACACTATGCCTCGACATCGCTCTATTTCTCTCTCTGTGGGTGTAGAGGGGCTTTTCTATGGAATGTAGCCATCTCTTCTCACACACACACACACACACACACACACACAGACTTAAGCTTCAGTGCACACACTCCTGTGATATGCTTTGACAGGGGGGTCAGTGTGTGTGGGGGGGGGGGGAGAAGTAGAAAAGTTAGAAATGAACTGGATTGGAGGAATGGAAAGGTAGTAAGAGGTCTGGGGCAGGGAACACCAAAACTAGTGAGAATGCAAATGTAATTATTTAGCTAAATTACTCTGTGTATATTATCCTATTTTAAATGTAAGTATGTTGAATTATTAAAACATAATGATATTGCAACAGTATATTGCAAATTAAGCTGACAGTTACCGGTCGACTTACCTTGGACAGTATATATTTCATAGAATGAAAGTAGATAGAATATCAGTGGCCACACCTCTTCATCTGTGACCTGCCAATAGCATGCTCCATTTGGCTGCCCAACCCCAGGGCATTGTGGGTAGACAGTGTTGTTATGGTCTTGCATGAGCTGTACTTGCAGAACTCTAGGAAACAAGACGGCATGGTAGCCATAACACCCTTCTTTTTTCCTTAACCCTTGTGCTGCCTTCGGGTCACAGTGACCCGAAGCATCGTTCTGCAACAACTTTACCCAATACAAAAGCAAATAAAAAGCATTTTCTTTTAACCTTCGCGCTGTGGGATGTGTGAGACAGCCAGACGGTTAAAAGAAAATGCTTCACTTTAGGTAAAGTTGTCGCAACACGTGGGGTCACAATGACTGAAGGGCCGAATGACCCGAAGATAACACAAGGTGTGCATATGTACACATACATATAATCACACTCACACAAACATACATAAATATGGACTATGCACACAAGGTGGACAAGAAGCAGGGAAGGAAATAAATGATTAGGAGGTAGAAAAGAAAGTGGTAGAAGATGAAAAGAGGATAGTGTGATGAGGTTGAATGAGAGAGCAACTCAATCTATAACCTGTCGTCTGGTAGAGAGGCAAAGTGCACTTTGGGTCAAGTGGGAGCAAAGTAAGGAACAGGTTATATTACACACACACAAGGATAGAGTGAAACACCATTAAGCAACATAAGTCTTCTTTCAAAGTATTGTAGTGGATCCTAGTAGGCAGGTTGCAGAGAATTACAAGTTAATTGCTTGTGAGAACATGACAGCACAGCAAGTGAGACGGTGGAGGAAGAAAGGAGATCACAAAACTGAGGTTAAGCTGTGAGAATGTCTGGTGATCAGTGAGATCTGTGTCTTGTGGAAAGGTGCCTATGCGCTAATGATCCGCGAGAGCCTTCGCTAGCGGCCACGGTTCTCCATCTGTTTGCTGTTTCTGCACGTGGAGATGGGAAGACCCTATGTAGGTCACGGTGCTAATGGTGGATGACGTGGCTAAAGGCGTTTGAATTGTCCACACGGACGATATCCATTAACCAAATATAGATTTCCAGCTAAATAAAACGGATGCTCCTTTTTCTCGTTGATTACTGGATAAGGGTTAGGGTTAATATTATGTGTTTAAGGTGTGCCCCTAATGGCCCACGCTATGATAATATACAGTACACAATATTGAAAACATTGTAAATAGGCCTAAGTATAAGTGCTGAACTTTTTACATTATAAGCCCCCTATTAATGCATTGTGTAATAAAAGTCGCAAGAATAGCCTCTCTGCCACTCTCTTGGTAATTCGTGCAAGCTGGCCCTTGGACCTTGTACTCGTTTTATTTAGGCCGATGAACAGCTCTAATTCCCATTCCAAGTTTGTGATTTGTGCCCTGTCGAAGTGTTGTATCAAATGCAGCATGTGGACTTTTTATCCCAAAACAAACGTGCACGCCATGACACACAGTCACCAGCGATAAGCAGATTTACATTTTTTGGTTCATGAAGTTTTGGATTAATGTTCATGCAGTATAAAAAAATAGTAGGCAATGTGTAGGCTACTATTTCATAATATTAAGAAACTGTTCCCTGTAAAGCAAATGGTAATTATTTGTAGTAACTCGTAAGGAATCGTTTTTAATGTCAATTTCAGTAAATACTGTAAATAGTGTAACCCGGAAATTGGGTTAAATGAGAACGGTATAGGCTATAGGCTTCTACTGGAAATAAAACCTTAAACATGCGTAACACATACAATAAAATATCAATTACATTCATTGAAATACATAGCCTGTTAGTTAATTGAAAATGGTATATGATACAGTAAATGCATGCAACTATAAATCTATCTTTGGCGGATTTGTATCTGCTTGAAATGTTGTATAATAAAAATAATAAAATAATCATCATAATATATTGTTCATATTCTTAACATTATTTTAATACGGTAACTGTATCATAAGCCTTGGCCAATACTAAATAATCAGTTAAAATTATAGGCCTATATCCATTATGATAACCTGTAAATATAGCCCATCAAGTTTAGTGGCGTATCAAAGTCGTTAATCAATAGATAATAAATAATAAATAATATCAGAATGGGTTTATTATTGTGATATGTATGCTAGTTGGTCCTCTATTTCTTCTTGGGATATTCCAAGCCTAATTCGGTTGCATGGCTCCGAAAAATTAACACCAATAGCCTAATAAATGCTTAAATTGGCTAATTAATATCACGTTAAGTGTCCTCTTCTCTGACAAGCATACGATCATACGTCGCCTTCGAAAAGGCTGAAGTACTTGCTGGCATTTGAGAAGCATAGGTAAGGCGTGCTACTCCCCGGGTAGACTATAGGCAGGGGCATTGGCAACAAGCACCGTCCCATGAGGTTATTCTCTTTGTACAGGGCTGGGAGCTGCACCACTGGTTTCCCTGGGTCGGAGAAATCACTATTGGGTCCGTCAAGTTCCGTAGAAATCTGCCTTTTCAATTTATTCCTTCGGTTCTGAAACCAAATTTTTACCTGCGTCTCGGTGAGCTGGAGAGAGCTCGCGAGGCAGGCGCGCTCTGCGCTGCTGAGATACCGTTTCATATCGAACGTAGATTCCAACTGGAAGATTTGTCGCTTTGAGAAGATGGTGCGCGTTTTCTTTTTTGTGACAATTTTGTTCTTTTTGCTGGGCCCTTTGCGGACCGTCATGGTGAGACAGTCGTCACAGCTGTCTCCGCTCTCGAAGCCGGTGTCTGTCATCTTCAACGTGTCTTCTTGGTTGATGATGACGGCGTCTGTTGTTCCGTTGCAGTCGGTGACCGGCTCTGAAATGGGGAAATCCGCATTTCATCACGTCTGATTTGGTTGCTTTATAACAGCTATATTAATATTAAGCTAATGATAGCCATTTAAAAAATCTACACATGCATAGCCTACAGTCGGTTATCCCATTTATGTCACATGTGCTTGGTTATGCTGTTTATAATAGGCTAATGCCTACCGGCTTCATGCAGTCTCTTCTCGGGGTCTTGTATCCGTTGAACTCCACTGTCATCGTAGCGGTGATAAAAATAATCGTCTTTACGCACTTCAGTGTCATTTTGAAATCTGGCGGAGAGACGGTTGTCCAAGTTCCTGCCGCTTGTCTTGAGGTTAAGGATATGATCTATGGTGAATTTTACTGAGGCAGCGGGTCGGCATGGTGAGTCCACTTTGTTCATATTCTTCAAGATGCGAGGTAATTTTTTTTCTTCCAGCCTGGAATGTGAAACCTACGCCTCGCTGTAGATGTGAAAACTCTAGTAACGTCTTGGTACTCCAAACACCATTGCTCCGCGAACTGATGAGGCACTGCAAGCTCGCGACGCCTCTGCCTTGCGCTGATACTCCATGGACCGGATGGAACGTCGTTTGTCTTCATCCATTGGTCAAAAGGAGCTTGAGGGCCAATTACAGAAGGGGGTGGGGAGGAGAGGAGATTTTTTTTTTCTTTTTTACCCTCATGCAGTTTGCTGAGACATCTGGCCTTTTTTTAAACTTTGATTTGAAATTAAGAATTTAAATATTAATAGTCCAAGTGCATTTGAGGAATATGTTGCTCGAACACTTTTCAATTATTATTCATGTGTATGCATAGGCCTATATACATTTTATTCATGCTTGGGAGCCTAAAATTCCACAAGCTGCAACAAAATAAGTTTGACCAAATGCGTCAATATGTTAAGTTGTATGGAAGTCATTAATTCAATCTTATGCTCCTGGGGAAAATGACGCATTCACGTTGCTCTTAAAAAAAGAAAAGTTAAAATAGCGTTTAAGAGTTCCTAACTAAGTTGATAAAAGGCCTACTTTAACCTACTTGTTATTATCCTAAATAATTTAGGCCTAGCTTATATTAGGATATAATAAGACAAAGTTATAGCATTAACATGAAATCCTTAGATTGAAAGTTATATGAACACATTTTACTCAGAACTTGCCTCATGGGCAATATTAATCGTAGCCTACGCTATACATAAAGTGCTGTGAGATCATTTAAATTGTGTGGGCCAAAAGGGCTATTTAAAATAAAGCTTGCAAATGTTTTACCTATCGGTTAATATCAAATCAAATAAAAATGAATTTGTATAGCCCTTTTTACACGCAAGCATGTCGGGCTTCACATACGCCCATAGAACTGCCCCTCAACCAACCTAAACCCTCAAGGGTTAGGGTTATTATATAGCTGAAATGGTTTAGCGAAATGGTTTTAGGACTATGTATATCTAAGGCTCCCTTCTTTTCCGAAACAAACCTCAAAGTCACATAGCCTGAACCTAACCTATGTTGTGACCTGAACATTTCATTGTTGTAATGTTGTTTACATGGCTGCCAAAATCTACATATTTACGATATTATGTGAATTCCGATTGAAACATCTATATTATTAGTTATGTATTTTGTTTGTAATATTCATACTTAAAAAATCGATAACTATTTGGATTTCTTTAAGTGTTTCATCAGAAAGCAATCTGCATAGGTTAGGCCTGCATGCGCTGAAGTAGGCAAACTCACTTAAATGTCTAAATAGGTGCTGCCAAATTAGGGGGTCATCAAACCTTATATTGACTTAAATGTGACCACAGGGACAGTATGGTGTTATGCAATAGCATTATAAGCAATAGGGAGACAGTTTATTCCAGCTAGCTCTGTCCCAATGAATCTATGATGCCTTAAATGGAAGTGTTAAAGATAAGGCCTCTGTTGTATAAATGCACAAAACCTACTGTAAATACCTGAGGCTGAGCTTTTGCAGGTTGCAACACACTATTGTGCATTTGCAAATGCAAAAGGTTAACGTCAGTGTAGTAAATATATGCTTCTAAGTCAGTCTTAGATCTGCATGTTCAGGAACTTCATGCATTATAAGCTAAAACCTTATGAGAACTAGAATATGCAAGAAGTTTACAACCTTTGATGTATCCTGATGTTCGACAATGCATGGTCTTATATGATGTAGGCCTATACAGAACGCAAGGCTATGCCGAAATGTTGTAGCATTTATACCTTTTGTATTGTTGAACATGTGCTCTATTATTACGTAAGCTCTAATTGTTCAAACACACTGGCTTTGTTTCTGCAACGAGGTAAACATAAAAAATTATTCCGTTACAAGCTCATGCAATTCTTGGATTTTTTTTTATGGTCCTTTTGACACAATTTGACTTAATTTCAAGGGAGAGACAGTACACTCAATTTCTGTGATTGATTTTATTTACCTATGTGGAAAAGTGACAACATTGGAAAATTGTGGCTTTGAATATAAAAGTCTTTGCAAAAATAAGTGTGTATTCAAACATATCGAAAATTGTTGGCCTTCCCTGCCCCTCCATGGCCCCCGCATGCGTTCAAACACTAGGCTATATTCTGTGCTGTGACAAGTAAATTAGATACTTTGAAGAAAACTTAACATACATAAATAATCAGTTATTGTGATGTCAAATGTAGTTTTTTTTCTTTGGGTGCAGTAGATATGTAGCCTACTTTATTTACTGCGGCCATTTGATTTATTGCACGATTCGAGAATAGAATAATTATATGAACAAAAATCTATGAACAAAAAACATGTCTCTTAAAATTCATACGAAGCCGGTCATTTGGGACCGTAGCATACTCATTGAATGAGCGAAGGAGGACAGTGGGTAATTCATTGAATTCGAGAATCCCATAAGAGGTGATGAGATCTGGGGCATGCTGACGTTGAAGCCCAGAGTCGGAGGCGTGGAGCTTTCGTGGTAGAGAATTGGAACCCTGACAATCAGTTGGGTCGAATGGGAAACATTGGCGGCCTCGAGGTCCGCAGCCAATTGTCTCTTCCACTTGTTCCGTCGGTTCTGGAACCATATTTTGACTTGTGTTTCCGTCAGGTGTAATGAGGTGGCAAGGCCTGCTCTCTCAGAGCTGCTGAGATACCGCTTCATGTCGAATGTGGACTCCAGCTGAAATACCTGACTTCGACTAAACACGGTCCTGGTCTTCTTTTTCCTTGCCGAATTCGGATCCAACGGGGTGTCTTGGTCCGACCTCTCATCATAACCATTTGGCGTCTCGTCGTTATCGTCGGTTAGGCTACTGTTGCCAATTCTACGGTCAGTTTCGTCGCTCCCATCTGTTGGTTCGGATACTGCCGGGGAATCTCTGTCGCTGGTTGATATGGAGCAACAATGGTCGTCTGAGCTCCTGGTCTCGTCTTTAGGACCTGGATGAAAATAAACACAAAGAAGCATAATGAGTAATGATATCTGTTTAAACGCATTGGTAGCAAATCGTATGCTATAATTAGGTCAAATAATTGGGCTGTGGATGGTATTGGCAAATGAGAGCCTTTGAAGAGGCCTGTTTGAGATTAGGAATGAAAGAGTAGGGAATGGCAAAGTATGGCGACCAATGAGTGCACCTGACATGCGTAAAGTGAGTGTTAACCTATTTGGCAACAGTTTTGGGCCACACAACTGTTATAACACAACTTAACAACATTATGTCTTGGACATATTATTATGGTCTAAAATGTCCTTTCCTGCCCAGGCAGAATTGTCTTGTGCAGGCTTGAGTTGTCCTAAACAGTATAACAGTCTTGTCTCCTCCAGAGCCTTCTCATTTGTTTACCAGTCGAAGCCCTTGTCCCTTTGCCCCCGCGGGGTTAACGAATCGGACAAACCAATTGCACTCTTTAGCCTCCTAACGAGTTTAGAAAGCACACTGGTGGATGAGCAGAAAATAACGGGGTGGCGCCCTGGCTCCAGCACTCCTCGCTGCATTAGTTGGTTTTACTTAATGAAGCACGAATCTGAATTTGCCAGCGCGTAATTACTTCCGTGGCTGTGAAAGTAGTGCGAAGAAATGCTCAGCAGGCTAGTCCAACGAGAGAAGTATCTACCTACAGTATAGTGCGTACACAGTTATTAAATTACATCGACGTTAGACATTGATGTGCTATTGAGTTCAACAGTGGCGTTTACATAGGCTAATAGGCTATTAATCAAATTAAGCTTTGGTATATAGCATTTATTTAACACAACCTTGTTTTGTGCGGTTGTAAATCACTTCAAACCCGGGTGGTGCCTCTGCTAAAACCGTTGTTTATTTACATGGGATTAGATAAAGCACTGTACAAACAGCTTGATCTTCTCAGACATGCAGTAGGCCTACTTACTTCTAGATCTTCCCAGAGGTTTCATCTTCAAGGCATCCGTTTCTCGATACCATTCCAACGATGAGTCTCGAGGATCTGCGTAGTAGCCAGCGGGTGCTTGACCGCTCACCAGCCTACCGTGGTCGGCTATCACTTGGCTGGAGCATACCCTTGCGTCACCACTCTCTCCGGCAATAGAATCCTTGCCGATGTCGGTAGACTCAGTTCTCGTCGAGCCAAGCAGATTTTCGATGAAAAAAGACGAGCCTCTCGAGGCCGTTGCAGTCTGGTTATCTGTCGGCTTGTTATGCATATTTTACTTTAGAAATAGGCCAATGTCTCTAAAGCTTTCCCGATCCCTTGTCCGAAGTTCCCTCTGCAAACCTTGTTTACGCAGAACGAAAAAGTCCCCTTTTTCGTGCGTCCCGGCCAAAGCTCCGAAATGCCATTTCAAACAGCAGTACTTCTCCGTGATAAAAACTTCGGTCCGAAAAGGATTGGGAGAACCGTGGCGCCGGGACGAAGCAGACCGGGACGTAGTAGTCTAAAGAGAGACGTGAGTCCAGTTAAACGCTTAACAAGCCGAGGGCATCCAGTGATTGGACAAGCACAACGGCAAATGGGTTTACTCAAGGAGAGGGGGAATTACTCTGAATCTCCCCTGCGTGCGATGCTGTTCGTGTGTGACAGAGATTGAGTGTACGTACAGTACGTACGTGCACGCCTGAATATATCAACGCGTGCGCCTCCAGGGCAAAAAGCATCCCCTGTCAGTGCTGCGCATTTATTTGGGTCAATTAGGGTGCAAATCAAAGTACAGATACGGCGGCGGCATGCATCAGAGGGGTTGGGTTCCGCACTACAGCGAGAAAGGGAAGCGCTCACGGTGGACACACAATACACCACCGCCTATTGGCTAGCCAAGAGTGTGCTGTATGTGGCCAGTCATCCTTGTTCACGTGGGGGAGGGGGGGGGGCACTCAATAACATCAGTTCAGACGATAAAGTCATGTGTCCCCTTTTATGCACTCACTATACGCTCGTCCATGGCCGGAAGAAAGTAAGATGTCATTGTTTTTTTCACCATTATATTTGTTTGTGATATAGCCTACTTGAAGTTTAACCGTTGACCGTGGACCGTTATTAATAAGACAGGCCTAATTCAGTAGTAAGTTCAACAATTGAACCGTGAAATCTAGGTATTCCAGTTTGAGTTAAAATAGATATGAGTATTTTAACTTTCAGTATAACCTAGGGGTTATGCCTACGTTTTTATGAACTTCTTGTCTATAATTACTGCCATGTGACATTTGTTGTCGTAGTTGGCCAAGTTGGCTGAGCGCTAATACTCTGACAAGCAAATGCAATCGTTCTTTTTAGTAGGCCTACACAAAGTTATGCTTCTTAAAGTGCTTAAAAAAGTGGATATTTGCAGCTGAATGCTGCATATTGTGAAAATAGGCAATCGAAAAATAAGGGTTAAATAATAATTTATCAAGTGCGTTACAGTGTCTACACACGGTTTACCCATGGTTTGTATTCAATATATTTTGCGAATAGCTCTCTTCACAATTTAAGATGAAATGGAAAATCGAGGCATTTATTACCTTTGAGTCAACGTTATTGACCTTTTTATACGTAGGCTTACTACCGTTGCTCCTGTACTTTCCCCGCGGTCAGACTTACCCTTTGACAAGGAATCAGGCTAACATAATGGACAGGAATGAACGTTGACGTGACCCTTTGACTGCAGAGGTCACGCACCTGTGTCCCACTCAAAAGCGTAATTGTGCGTTTGGTAATTTGTTCACTTTTTGTTAGTTTATTCGCTTCAGAAGGACATTTTGATTTAACATCAATGTAAATATAGTAGACTGTATAAACCTGTATTTATGTGCATACCTCTGAAACAGTATGTGTTGCACGCCTCAACAAATCTATTGCACGAATCAACATGCAGTAACGTATAATTTGAATGCATGAGATTCTCGATAAACGACATAAGGATCTTAAATTCAGGCCAATAGTATCCTAATATTCGTGACTACAGATGGTGAATATTTGTTCACAAGAAAATCTCTAAAACGTTTATGTTCAAATGATCCATAATTAAGTGACACATAATAGCTTTTTTTTTATCTCCTTGAACGTAGTTGTATGCTACAGCCAGGAGGAAATGTTGAAAACATTTAGCTCCTATTTTAATATTTTACCTAAATCAAAAAACATCACAGTTAAAACAATTAGTCTTATTGTTTTGTAAGTCCAGGTGTAGCATGAGCACATGAAGGAGAAAACAACATAAAAAGTATATTTGGCATTAAAACACCATAAACAAGTAAGCAAGTAGGCCTTCAATCTGAAAATCTTAAAGCATAAGAATATCCAGCACTTTGTTTTATAATTGCTGATATTCATAACAATTGTGTCAATCATAGAATGTTTGTCTATCTGAGGATGGTACACACATGTATATCTGGTACTCTGAGTATGCGTGTGTCGTATGCAGGAGTACTTGGCTCACATGTCTCTGTGTATGCATGGTCTCTTCGATGTAGCACCCCTGGGCCAGTGGCCCTTGCTCCCAGGGCACACAGGCGGGCCCCTGGAAGCCTCCTTCTCTCACCCCTGATCCTCATCCACACTGGCATGCCCTTTAGAGGGACAGACACACAGATACACTGGGGCCTCTTCAGCCTCTGTGGCTTCCAGTGACCCCCCCCTCTCTCTACTTTCCCACATCCAGGTCCTTAGACCACCCACACCTCAGCTGGGCTGTGGATGAGAGGCTGTGGTCATCTCTAAGCAGAGGCTACGGGGATAGATGAAATCTACGGGGATGGAGGCTACAGGGACCGATAGAGGGTACTTGGACTGATAGAGGCTACAGGGATAGGTAGAGGCCACGGCCAAGCCTCCCATGGGGATGGAGCTGGGGCATCGAGGGTCCTGGACGATTCCAATATGAAGAGATAGGGAGTGTGTGTATTCAGTCAATGGCAGACAGCTTGACCTAGTTCTCCCCAGTGTCAGTCTGGCTCTTTAAGGTCTCTTCAGAAACGCTGCAGTCACTGCACATTGTCCTCAAATTACTTCACGCCTTTTTTCTATATTTCTCATTTATATTTATATCTCTGAGACGAAAAATATAGTTGCACTTGGTCTCAGTAGTGGAAGGCCAAGTCTGAGTTGAGTCTCAACTGCTGGTGCATGATTTGAAGTATTTATAAGATGGTGAGCATTCATGTTTGGCAGTATAGTTCTGCATCAGAAAGCTCTCTCTCTCTCTCTGAGGGGTGAGATGAATAGAATGTGATAAGCTTTGTTTCTTATTTTCAAGCTTTTAACACATTTTTATAAATATGCTTTGGGAACATGCAGATGTAATTATCTAATTGTGGGTGCTCTAGAGATCAGTGTACACATGTTTGACTCTTTTAGTTTCCATATGAGGATAGATCTGTCTGTGCAGCTGTGACTGGTGTGTGTGTGTGTGTGTGTGTGTGTGTGTGTGTGTGTGTGTGTGTGTGTGTGTGTGTGTGTGTGTGTGTGTGTGTGTATATAAACATGTGTTGGTGACTGGGGATAAACAACACTGTCTACACAGATGGGCTTCTTGAAGCTTCCATACAGATACTCAAACCAGAGATGTTTTGTGATTGCGCCCCCTGTTGGTCAAAGAAGGGAATTCCAACTTGGTAGTCTGCTGATTAACAAAGCTCTACTCATCTCTCTTTCTCCAATCCCCTCTCTTTCTGTCTCTCATTGTCTCTCTCTCTCTCTTTGTCACACACACAAACACACGATTGTCCTGCTTAGTTGTGTGCAATGAAACACACCTCCCTGGTGTGCACAACCACAGACATACTTAAGCATTCTTGCTTAGCCTGTGTGCTTGTTTATGAATAATTCACTATGTACAGTAACTTTAATGCTACCACTCTCCTCATATATAACATTAGCCAAGGTTGGCATACTTCACCAGACTTTGTGACGCCAGCAGACAAAGCATAAAAGTGGGCTTTAATTGCAGATAATCGTTGTCACTCTTGGAACGTCGACAGAACAGCCTGAGAGCAGATAAATATATTGGGTTTCTGGGGTGCTTCATCATGGACATGAGCACAGACCTGAGTTGATGTTGCAAAATGTCCAGAATGAGAACTCTGTCTAGAATAAAAAACTGTGAAGAATGAGAACTCTGTTTGGAATAAGACCTCACTTCAGAGCTCATGCTTCAGACTTTTGGAAAAGACCTCGGACGCCAGGAACGGCTCCAGACAGCCGAGTTAGCAAAGACTGCCGCTGTGTGTTCACAAGTGTGGGTTCGAACCCATAAGCAGAGTTGGGTATGGTTCTGAGATTAGGCCTGAGCTTCACAGCACTCTGTGAACATGATGTATAGTTGAAAAAAGGACTGATGTACAGTATTTGCTTTATTTGCACATTATTTGGATTATAGTGAGTTGTTAAATAAATGACAAGTGTGTTTATGACAAAAAAAAATACAGATTGTAGTATTTGTATTGTTTAACAAATACTCTTTATCGACCTGAAGGGATTTATTTGAAACGGGTACGGGTTCATAAATGTACATGATGCTATTCAGACAACGCCCCCTTAATTTAAGGATAGATTTAAAATATGTAGGCTATTTGTCAATAAATAATCTAATAATCTCTATCACATATAAATTAAACAGTTGGTGTGTATTAATCAACATAAACCATTATGTAAACTCTGGATCAAGTAGGCCTAATCGGCTGTAGATTTAGCCTACGATTCCGAAATTAATATTTAAAAAAACGACACAAACGTTTTCGTTGCAGCACATTTTTAAGCCATAGAATTAGTACTTTTCCTCGTCTATATATGTCGGAGTTTGTTTTTTTTGTATACGAATGTCCGTTTGTTTAACCTCTTTGCGGTACGTTAACCCCTGTCAAGGCGGGCTCGTCAGCGGAACACAAAGGGGTAAGAAACGGGAGACCCCCGCCCTTCGCAGTCCCGCGTCCCAAATTTAAGCTCTCTCGCTAAGAAAACTTTCTAACTCCAGAGGCCTTTCGACCCAAAGCTAAGCACTGCACCGAAAATGCATTTAGGCTGTTGAGCTATTTAGCATCGTCAGGGTTTGGGAGAACTAGTGAGTGTGTCAACATTCTTCTTTAGAAAGCTGATAAGATTGTTACACGTGTAAACTGCAGACCAAAGATTCATTTGTTTGAAATGTATGTTCAATTTGAATGGATATTGATAACCTTTTCATTTTATTTGTGGACAACCGATTTGTTGGATATTTAGGTTATTTTTTCACCCACCAGAAGGTGTTTGATGAAATAGTCTCAATATTGTGTATCTATTGTAAATACAGACTAAAAAGACCCATGGGACCTATTTCACTACATGATGTTTGCCTACATCAAATTGATCATCTTAACTGGAATTTGAATGAACCGGGTCTGGGGTTTTGAAGAAACTATTAAGCTAATATAGGAAACTAAATATGGCTTTCCAAAATCTCCCATAATAGTTGAAAGAACATGGTAGAGCATTGCCCGGTTCACCCGGAGTATGGGGCCCTGACACTGGAGCCATGAGCTGCATGTTCTTTTGGATTAGGCTACCGCAAAACGAACATTAATAGGCTTACCGCAAATTAGATCGATGTGCTTAAGATCCCCAGAAGTGCATACCTTTCAATGCCATTAAAGTAAAGCTTTGAAATCAGGAATGTGTGTCAAACTGGAATATTATAAGATATGAGAATTATAAACGTTCTTAATTCAGTGCTGTATGCCAGTAAAGAACTGGCTGTGTTTAGGCTACATTTAACCTTGTACAGGCAGCATTCTTTTTCTTTATACATTCTGTTACTGAACCATAGGGAGTTGTCTTAGTTCAATATGACCTAGGCCTACGTTACTTCCTGAGTCATGAGGCTAATGTGTTATGAGGATGTCATTTTCTTCAAATAAAGTCATAGTTTTCAACGCATAAGCCGATATTGTGAAATATACATCTCTATTGGCAAGAAATAGCTGCACGCGTGTATGAAATAGTTTGCTTTGATCCACAAACGAAAAAGAACAGTCCGTAATTGGTAAGTCGTATTAGTCGAATAATCAAACGTTTAATGCGCTTATGTTATTTACAAAAAAAATCCGATCAAGCAACAGCAGTACAGCATAGGCCTAATTGCTTATAAAGTTTTCACAGAATCACAGCTTTGCGCAACTGGAAGAAAACAGCTTTCACTCAAAGTTAGACATCATGTGATTGTTGCTCTTGGTCCAGACGATTATTTTTTCAAAGTCCTTTTCATAGCTTTTTTTTGCTTTGTTGCTCAGGATGTCAATTCATTGGTATACCTACGGGGGTGGGGGTTAATACGTGTTTGTCTTCCAATGTCTCTTATACGCTCAGATGCTCTCCTATCGAATTAAGCGATCGCGTGAGAAAGAAGAAGGGCAAGACAAGCGCAATGAAAGGGAAGGCGTCTCGGGCACGCGCGACGCCGCTCGACGCCCTAGAGGTTAAAGCTATTGTGCATGCGCGCAGCTAATTAAACACCCGCTTTCCAATTTGCTGAAATAACTTCTCGTTCCGACTCTCAACATGACATCAATTGGACCCTGGGTTACTTTAAGCACTTCTCATGCTGTATTTTAATAGCCTGCACTTATGGCATCGGGATCTGTTTGGGCTTCACATCCTCAAAGTGGACGAATTAAATAAAATAAACTCAATAGCAGCTCATGGGTATAGGGTAACCAATGGATGAAATAATCATGATCCTCGCATAGAGAGGCTGGAAAGAATTTAAAAGGGGGATTGAGTGGGGGATAGGGATGGAATATGATACAGAATAATATGGAGAGAATGGGGCTAGTAGCATATAAAAAGAATGAGGAGTCATAGAAATGGACATAGACAGAGTCCAAGACTTGGAGAAAAGAGACTTAGGTAGAGAGAATGCAGGCTGAGTGAGTTAACCTGTAGTGACATAAGAGTATAGAGTGTAATTGTTTTTATTTTGTGTGTATGTGTGTTTGTGTGTTAATGTATCTGTGTGAAGAACACAGGCTGGTCCACAGTGTTCTGTTTTCCTCAGTTTTGTCACGCAACGTTCGTCTATGGCCCCACCCCTCCCAATACCCTTACCAAGCCTATCTCTTACACATACCAATGTCCCCTACATACGCCACCCTACACACATACACACCGATGTCCCCTATACCCCACCCTACACACACTAATATCCCATTACACATCTTCTTAGCACACACACACATACACAAACTTGTAAGTGTAAGTGCACTTTTCGGGGACTGTGACCAGGAAAACTCAAATGTACCTATGTGTTTTAAAGTGCAGAGATGAGTTAATGAACAGCCCTTCGGAGGGGATTTCAGTTTGATCATCTCCTCTTGAGGTACATCTCCACAAAGGGGTGGCACAACCAGGGATGTCTATATGTTTGTGTTAAGTGATCAGAAAGTATAGAAAATATTTATACTAATAAACATTCACACACTTGTGTATACGCTCTGGATAAGAGCGTCTGTTAAATGACTAAATGTATACATAAGTGTGTTAAGTATAAATATTTTTTATTTATAATATTGAATGGTTTAAAATCAAATGTATATGCACATATATTCATATACTCAGAGTAAGACACTAAGGCTAAACACATTGCAGATGTTCAGAGATGTTCTTTATTAACATGTGTGAAATGCAAATAAAAAATAAATAAAAACCCGTTTGTGTATTTAATAATATTTATATAAACCTTTGGGAGTATATTTAATACAATAAAAAAAAAATATATGATTCATATATTTGTTAATTTTATGACAAACAACAATTACAATTCAGTAACTAGTGTCTAATTATGTTGTTTGTTACAACAGACCCATCGGTCTCTAATGTAAATATTGTTAATTGTAGTATGGTAAAGCTATGGATTGTGTGCTATGATGTTTTAATAAAAATAATTTTTTTATAGAAAAGTTGTATTTATAGAATATAAATTGTCTTTGTATATCAAATTTGAACAGTTTCTAAATATGCATGTATCCAAATTTCTTATGATATTATTAGAAAATCTATTGATTTTTATTTATTAATTTTTTAAAGAAATTTCATATGCAAACATGTTCTAATTTGACTCTTGCTTGGATAGATTTAAATACAATAAATACATTTAATAAAGATTTGTAGGTATTTTAAATAAATAAAAAATACCTAAAAGCATATTCCTAACCCTATGAAACCTGATGATCACTAGAATCCCTTTTGTATTTAAAAATATTTTACACATACACATGTGTATATGATATACAGTGTGCATTATATACTGTATACACACATGTAAACATAGCTACAGAATAAATATGTGTATATATATATATTTTTTTACAACTATCTATTTGGCCACAAACACTGAGAAGTGTATATATCGATTGCAATTACCTTTTACTTTTACTGCTTGCGCCTCTCCTCCAGTGAAAAGGAAACTAAACTATGGTTGCACATTCTCTTCACTCTGCCAAGTGAAAGTGTTCTAGAACTGGATACATTATGTTGCTATGGGTGACATTGTTGGGTCATAAAGGCATGATCATGATTAGATACATGGCGGACGACCGCTGGGCTGAGGCCTGTGTGTCTGTTTTCTGATTGGATGAGCAAATGCAGTTTCCTCTCTCACTGCGGGTCTCCTGGCCTTTGTCGAGGCTCTGATTGTCAAGACCCATTTGCACCCCCTCCCTTCTCACACACACACATACACGCACACACTTCATTCTGGAGGAGGGTCAATAAGTTCTTCCGTCCCTGACAGTTCAACTGAAATAGTTTTTCTATTATGCCTTTAATGGGCTGCTTTAAAGGTTTGTGCATCATAACTAACATTATACTACAATACTTTTTTTCATAATTTGTTTTACACATTCATACATACATACATACATACATACATACATACATACATACATACATACATACATACATACATACATACATACATACATACATACATACATACATACATACATACATACATACATGCGTATACACACACACGCAACGCACACACACACTCACACTATAGGAGTGTGTTACACTTTTTCCCCAGTAGATGACATCAAAGGCACATAATTCACTTCAAGGAACCATGGATCATTCTGAAAATAGTTTTAACAGTGTGTTGCATTGACCACAAGGTGGCACTCATTTAAAGGTAATGCTTGTAGAAAGTTTTCTTTTACTATACCTTGAGGTTGGCATGGTAACGCTATGCCGATAATTCATAAGTGAAAGTGATACGATGTTTCAAGATATCGGTTCAACTCTTATGTCAACTCTTATGTATATCTCAAATGTTTTGAGTTTCTCAGGTTTTCTCGTAGGCTTGCTAATTACTCAACAGTCCCCTATGAATAATTTGTATGGTCTAATTGGCTTTACTGTGCACTGTAACATGCCTACTTGTCTCAGACTTCTTTTAAAAAATGTATTTATTTAGCATTGCTTTTTCCTCACTAAGATTGATATTTATGTACTTCTTTTGTTATCTATTTTCTGTGATTTCTTTTCATGGTGTCAGTCCGACTTTGATGGTATGGGCTGAAACAGAAGTGCTAAATATTCAGAGTATTGACACTGCATAGTATGTGATGTTCAGAGACATGGTGTGACTTCTCAGTGTGTGGTGTGTGTTAGTGTGTGTGTTTGTGTGTGTGTAACGTGTTCCTGAAGACAGAGTATGCATGTGCACATGGATTCATATGAGTATTTGCACAAGTGTATGTGTATATGCTTATGTGTGGGTGTATCACCACAAGTGTGTGTGCATATGCGCGTGTGTGTATGCCATTGTACCAAATCATTTGTGTCTCTCATACCATGTACCATAGACTTTGACAGGCAACAGTTCCTCCAGTGCACCAAAGAGGAGAGATCTGTCCCGCGTAGCATCCTGGCTTAAAGACGAAGCAAATGTTCAACCGTAGACACAGTCATCCACCAAGTCAGCAGGCGGGCCCAGAGTCGTTTGTCAAACTCGTTCTGCATCACCGGTTGCAACGCACCCCCGTCTCTGGAACAAGGCGGCCAGTCAGGAACTTCATTATTAGTCTGGAACTGGGCTGTATTCAAATGTGTGGAGCGTCGTCAGGTCGTTAAAAACTCAACTGACTGATTTCGAGCGAGAGATCTGAGCCAATGTCATAGATAAACCAGAATAGTACAGCATCTTCTGCAGCAACGCAGAGAGATGGAGACGTGGGGCTGGAATGGCAATTTATGATTATTTAAGAGACGTCAGTGAGACAGACATTGCCAGGGATGTCTGATTAAAATGAATGATTAGAGAGATCAAAGGAAGAGGGGGAAAGGAAGGGGGAGGAGATATCTAATTTATCACCCTATCCTGTTGGATGTAGATCAAATGATACCTGTAGACAGATGTATAGCCCAGCCAATCCCAGTTTGGGGCCTCGTCAATCAATTCTTGGTGTGGTTACATAGTTAATAGAAAAAAAAGAGAGTTGGGCGAGATGGGTTTAAAAGAAAGAAAGAGAGCCATGCCAGAGCTCCAAAATACGAATGTGGGTTTCACAAATGTCGAAGGCGTTTCAAAAGGCAACTATTTTATTAAGAGTAATCTATTATGTTATTCTTTTGTACTGCTTTTGAAGCCGTTTTTCCCCTAAGCTGGATGGCAGGGGGAAGAGGTGACGTGTCTGCGGTGAAAACAAACCAGCCCCCGAGCTCCAGAAGTATAGATGCAACACTTCTGAGAGAAACACATTCAGAGAACAGCAGAACAGCTGTCATAGAGGCAGGAAGGTGTGAGAGGATCTGACAACACGAGAAAAATAGATACATAGACCGCCCCCTCCGTCCTTAAAAAATTATAATCTATACAAATCCAGTTCCACTCAGCAGAAACTGTCATAATCTCTCAATTAGAGCTTTTTTTGGCCCCTCAGTGAGAAGGGGATTATGGGTAGCTATGTAGCAGATCTCAGAGGATCGTCACAATATTAGTTTTATCGCTGGTGGATGTAACTTCTGACCTGGCCTACAAATCATGGCTGGGAAAGATTGTGTCAAAGAACAGGGGATGTTATTGGCTTGTGTCTACTGAAGACTGTAGGGATTTGTAGTGGGAGTGTTTGGGCTCTGATGTGAGTATGTGGGTGTATATTTTCTGTGTACATGAAGCTTGGGTCTTTGTGAGGTCAAGAGGTCATACAGCAAGGCCCCTCACTGAGCGAATATAGACGTGGAACGCACTCTGTCCAGACTCTTAGGAGACAGTAAGAAGTAAACAGGCGCAAATAGGGCTTATATGAGTTATGACGTCTTCACCTGTTTTGCCTGTTCTACTGTATCAATGTACTGACCACTGAGACCCTGTAAGGAAGCGATTCTGTGCATTCTATGTTTGAACATGTCCAGCTAATGTATATAAGCAGGTCTTGGGAAACCAGTTGCCCACTCATGCTAACCACTCTGTCGTGGATTGGTTTTGTGATCCAAGCTCGTCTAATAAACAAAGTGAACGCTTTTTCATTGGGGTGCATTCCTTGGCCTACCTTCTGACAGAAAAATCATCTAACACTCACCTATAATTGTGTTGTCATATTCCTTTCTCTGGTCATCCCACTGTGGGATGAATTCACTTGTGTTAATAACTTCAAGCTGTTTTAGTGGCACATGAAATGAGCAATGTATCAGTAGGGCTCTGCTTATGTGCCAATAACCCACTTAAAAAGTTTCCTGTTCTCAGTGTAAGATACTAGTGTTTAAGTATCTTTACGTCTGAATCATCATGCGATATTGGAGTTTTGCCACACATCCGTTTTTATTAGTGGTGGGCCTTTATCGGCGTTAACGCGCTGCGACTCTTATCGGCGATAAAAAAAAAATATCGCCGTTAATCTATTCTCAAAGTTGGGTTGGGAGCTGGGTCTATACTACGCAAGCTATGATGAATTTCACCTTGATATTTTAGCGCGGATGTATACCTAGCCGAATTGCACTGTAGGGGCGAGAACGAGTCTTCTAACCTGTGTGTATGCCTTGTGTATGAAATTATCACATCAAACGTGACGTGCTAACATGGATGCAGCTATGAAGCCGCCTGGGAAAATGTATTTTTAAGAAGCTTCCCAATGGAAACCTCGACAAGGTAGTTTGCACCTTGTGCTATGCGGAATTAGTTTACTGTAGGAGTTTTTCCAGTCTCAAATACCACCTAAACGCAAAGCATCCCTTAGCTAATGCGGAAGATGCCGGGCCAAGCACTGATGTAGCGCAGGGGAAGAATCGTCGTCAAACTACGATGTTTGAGTGCAACCGAGGCAAGCCCGTCAGCACAGCTCTATCAACCAAGCTAACTAATCTAATAAATAGTTAATAAACACAAGTACATCTTATTGAACATAATTTATTTTCATCACCAATTATCATAGTAGAAAAGCTTTCTCAAGCAGTTTGTGATGCATTTTGGAAACAGGAGATGAGCTCCTGGTCTAATGCGCCACCTGGCTTGAGAAACCCGTTCTCAAAGACTTACTTTTAGTCATTATTTGGGTAGCACACATATTCTGAATGCCTTCGGCGGAATTCAAATGAGCCATATTAATCTAGATTAACGCTAATATTACAGTGACATTAATCTAGATTAAAAAAAATAATCTATGCCCACCACTAGTTTTTATATACAGTTTGTCTTGCGCGTGTATCACTCACATGTACAGTACACACACATGCGCACACGCACACACAACATTCAATGTGCACTTCTACAGAGACACCCACTGCCACACACCCACGTTTCAGCTCTCACCTCTGGCTTTCTCTCCCTATGGAGAGTTGCCGTGGAGATTGGACAAAAGACAGCAGCTTCGGCATTTAATTAGGTTTCCGGGGCGTTACCGTCAGTGGGGAGCTAGCAAATGAACGAGGACGCTGGCACCGTGAGGGGAATTAAAGCTGCCATTCTCATTCCTTCCTGTCCACATATGACAGGATGTGTCACCAGATATGTCAGCCATACTTCTGATACAACTGCTGTCTTTAGTGTTATGTTCAACCGCCCCCCCCCCCCCCCCCCCGTCAACACCCCCCCCCCCCCCCACCACCCTCTTAGAAAGAACGTTTGGATGTCAAGCGTATCCTTGTATTTGGCGCGTGCTAAATTTGCATAGCTAAAACAGTGGTCAGTTGATTTAGCTGTGGCTAAATGGAGTGACTGTGAGTGAAGCCTTAGATCAATACAATGTGTCTTTCTCTGCCTGTCACCGCATCACTCTCTTCCTGTCAGTCACAGAGCTACGTGCCACTGAGGAGGAAGGCCCGGCACAAGGACACACGTGCGCACGCACGTACACACACACACACCGAGTATTGAATCCGCTGTCACTATTAAATAATTTATCAAGGTGCCCAACTTCCCCTGAGAATGTGTTTTGTGTAGGCAGACTTCTGAAAGGCAAGTGTATATGCAAGTATGGTCGTTCTATAGTAGGGGGGCGAGCACAACATATATCAACTTGGATATTTACAGTGATGTTTAAAAAGGGTGTACACATGCACACCATTTCTCTCTCCTTATCTAAAAAGGTTTGAGTTATTTTACCTTCCCCTCACTTTTCAGTCGTCAGGAAACGTCACCATAGGCCCTCTGTTGCCATGGCTACAACATGTGTGGCACCTTCAGATTTCAGATGTGACCATGATGGACCGGTGGCCATCAGCAACATGTCAACTAAGTGTAGTCTAGTCCACAAGCTATAGGGAGGGGGGGGGGGTACCTCGTCCACTATGTCACTTCAACATGTCCCTCACACAAGACTCTCACAGCAACAACAACAACAATGTGGAGCGGCGATCGCTGTGACAGTGACGTGACCTTGGTGGTCACACCCTGTCGATGTGGCCGCAGAGGACAGCAAGGGGTGGTGGAAGATTGGATCCAGTCCCAGCGGGGGTATTGAGTCCACGCAGCATGGGGAAGAGAGAGAGAGGCATGAGAGAGTGAACGTTGACAGACAGGCGGCTGAATAGCAGATCCGTTTTTATGAGGGAAATGGAAAGAGCAGAGTGGGATGAGGAGGAGAGGAGCTGAGAAGGAGCAGAGTGGGATGAGGAGGAGAGGAGAAGGAGCAGAGTGGGATGAGGAGGAGAGGAGAAGGAGCAGAGTGGGATGAGGAGGAGAGGAGATGAGAAGGAGCAGAGTGGGATGAGGAGGAGAGGAGATGAGAAGGAGCAGAGTGGGATGAGGAGGAGAGGAGAAGGAGCAGAGTGGGATGAGGAGGAGAGGTCACCTTACACAGGGGACATACAAAAGCCTATTTCCCCACTAAAATAGGCTGTCCAGGGAACACAGACCACATACTTGATGATAGGGCTATGTCATGTTGTGTACACTGCCAGTCACTGTCATCATCAGCCCCTTCCATCCCTGTCCTCGACATTGTCCTCGTCATCCTCACTGTCTTCATCCATCTTCTTCATTGTTGATCTTTGTTTAATGATGAGAAGACCAAAACAATAATCAACTCCATCATCACTATCACCATCCCCATCAACACTATTATCACCTTCATCACATCAACACAATCAGCACTGTTGTCACTATCGTCACAATAATCACCATTGTCACTCTCATCATGGACACTATTTGCATAATTGTCCTCATATCATCACAGATAATATCTCTTTATCTAGTAGTTTCTTCAAGTTGGCACACTGTAGATAATAAGGGAGGTCCAGCAGTTATCATTGTTATACTGTTCGTGTCTTTGGACGAGAGGTTCTCCTTGTGTCTGAGTGGAATGCAGGACTTTCTGTTAAGGATCAATACCTGCCTGTCTCTACTCCTCACCATGTCCAAGGCTGCCTAATGGGCCATAGCTCTGTGTGTGTGTGTGTGTTGCTCAGACTCCTCTTTGCCCAGTGAGGTCACAGGGGAGCTAATGCTGTTCTCTCTTAACAAGGAAACCTCTCATTTGTGGGGTCGACCTTGGGCATTGTCCTTGTTGTGTTCATTCTTCGCCCAATGTGTGAACTGGGCTCCATCGCCATGGCTACCAGCGAAAGATTAACAGTAGTGCTACCATAATAGCAGCTCAGGCCATCAGCTCAGGCCAAATATGGGAGTGTCAAGCCCTCAAATCCTTATTCCTTTTTATAGTTTATAGTATAGTTTTACACAAACTCCCTTTCACTCACACTCTCGCACCTCTCTCACTCACTCTCTCTCTCACTCACTCTCTCACTCACTCTCTTCGCACTCACTCACTCCCACCCCCCACCCTCACACTCACTTCCCCTCCACAGTTGCAGCTACAGTGTAGATGAATGTGTCATTTATTTAATTAAAGCTCCTCTTCCTTCCGTCCCAGCAGTGTAATTAAGGACTGGTTCCAAACAGCCCTCCGTAAATGGGTCAGCTGCACCTGCAGAGGTTCTAGATCTGCTCCCAGGACACACCTTTTGATGGAGCCGGCTGTGGTGTGTGTGCCCGTGTTCGCAGGCGGTGGTGTGTGTGCCCGTGTTCGCAGGCGGTGGTGTGTGTGCCCGTGTTCGCAGGCTGTGGTGTGTGTGCCCGTGTTCGCAGGCGGTGGTGTGTGTGCCCGTGTTCGCAGGTCTCCAGGGACATGCGTCTCTTCTTTCTCCATCACGTTCCTGCTTCTGAGGAAGGAGCCTACTTTTAGAGACATAACACCACTTCCTGCCATGCACACACACACACGTACACACACACACACACAGCACAACATTGACATTAAGGCTATTTCCACCCTCTGTGGGATTCAACACATTTCAAAAGTGTGAGAATGTTCCCCCGGCCCACCCGGCTGAAATGTTTCAAAAGATAAAACATCCCATCTCCTTTTCTTTGTCTGAACACACTGTGGGGGAGCTCAGTTCTGTTTGGTACCAGAGTGGAAGGCAGAGAAGATAAACAGAATAAAAGAAGAGATAATGTGTTTCACTTTCAGTAAAAGTCCATTATTAATGGGAAAGTGTCAAACTGTAACAGCATGAGGCAGTGCGTGTTACGGAGGCATCATAGACTGTTGGCCGATGGACATCTGTATAGATTACTGCCTCTTTCCTGTCTCAACGCTGTTCAATCTTTCATAGCCTAGAATCTGGAGCAAATGTTTAGAGGGCAGAAGATCTTGAGTATGTCAAACCTTGAGACTAATTTATACTCTTGGAAATAACCCTTCAATATTCTTTTCATTTCTACTAACAGCCTCCGTACTTCAGTTGATAACTGACATTGAGAACTGGCCTTGCTTAAACTTTAAGTCTCCTTCTATGCTGTCTACACCATTTCTACAAAAGTCATTCAATGGAGGGTTTCTTTTATTATTCTTATGCTACGCTGTTGTTCATTTGGAGAGTCAGTGCCTTTCCCTTGTATTCAGTGGGGTTTCCAGGTAGCTAAGTTAGTCATTGGTATTCAGCAGAGAGGCTAGCTTAGGCAGGGAACCCTTTATACACACAGCATGCCAGAGCATTCTAATTAATTTCTGGGTGGGTACTTAAGAACTGTCTTAAGCGTTGATGGAGAGACATACACTACCATGCGTGTGTGCGTGAGCATGCAAGTGTGTGTGTGTGTCGTGGAGGGTCAAAAGTGTGTGTGTGTGTGTGTGTATTTCTCCTCTTATCTGTAGAAACATTTCTGTAGCTTGAAGTCTGGTTGAGTTTACAGCAGACACGGCGATGGAGCGGTTCATCTTGTTCAGCGCACAGTGTCTGGCTGGGTTTGCTGGTTGAAGAGAGATGACAAAGTGGACTGTCTGATTCTGATCAAGAAGCGTTGGTCAGTTGTTGCCGCTTTCTGCTGGGAAGAAACATCAAAGGGACGCTCCACCGGACTGTGTGTGTGTGTGTGTGTGTGTGTATGTGTGTGTGTGTATGCACGTGGGGAACTAAAGACAAAGACTCTATTTCCATTCTATTGACTCTTTTGGTACCTCAACTGCACAGCAGGCTCTGTCTGTCTGTGTGTGTGTGTGTGTGTGTTTGTTTATGGACATTGTTTGGACGTGTGTGTGGGAGTATAACTGTAGGATGGCTGACATCAAACATAACTGACAGTGTGTTGTTGTTGTGCTTACTTGAATCCAGGTCCTGATGTATGCAGACTGGCACCACCTGCCTCCTCTATGATGTCATCTGTTTAGTTTTGTGTGTGTGTGTCACAGTTAGTGCGTGCATAATGTACTCTAAAGGTTCTATTGTGTGTGTGTCTGTTACGATCTGTGTGTTCCATAATGCATTGATCAGTGATTGTGTGCATGCGTGCATGTTTTTAAATTGTCAGAATTTCTCCACATAAGCGCTTTACTGGCATGATAGATGCCTTAGGATTTTCTGCTGATAAATGAAGAGTCAGTGTGGGTGTGTGCACGTGTGTGCATGTGCACGTGCGTGCATGTGTGTGGGTGTGTCTGTTTGTGTGCATGCTAAGCTTCATCATCCAGGCAGGTTAATTGTGCTCTTGTGGGACAGGCAAAAAGTGATCCGCTTCAGAGCTTTTTAATTAACAGATTCTCATGATCCTTATCTACTGCACACACCCACACACACCCACACACACCCACAGACATATTCCTACCTGCAAGTATTGCACCTACGTGCCTGCACACACACAGCTGTCTCCAGATGTTTTCTTCCTGATATTCAGGGTCATGTTCTGTGGAGCAACATTTGTATCACAGCTTTAACAGCTTTAACGCTAGAGTGATCTGAAATTGCACAGTGAGTGATAACACCTGCTAGCTGCTCTTTTGTCTCAGGGATCCCCCCCCCCCCTCCCCGCCCACCCTCTCCGGCACACACACACTCACACTCTCTGTCTCTCTCACACACACACACAGTTCTCTGATTGAATCAGGATTGGGTCTTACATTACCCTTTTATGAATCCATTTGAAAATAGTCAAGGGCAATGACTGTGCTGTCTTTCCGTTATCGTACTTCAACCAGAATGCATCTGCTTGTAAACACTGGCTAATTCCTATCTACACACTTAACAAGGTCGACGCCATTTTGTCATGATGCAACTGATATTTGCAATTGATGAACTTTCGAAGAATGTTCAGTCCGTCAAATTTCATAATGAAGTGAAGAATGGAAGTGCATAGAACACAACACAGTGGAACAGAACATAATCAAGGAGACTACATTCCTCCCAGTGAATCCAGAATGTTGCACGACGGCCGTGCATGCAATGGTTTCATGTAAACCTCCAGAACACAGACTTGGCCCTGAACACAGGCTTGGCCCTGAACACAGGCTTGGCCCTGAACACAGGCTTGGCCTGAACACAGGCTTGGCCTGAACACAGGCTTGGCCTGAACACAGGCTTGGCCTGAACACAGGCTTGGCCTGAACACAGGCTTGGCCCTGAACACAGGCTTGGCCTGAACACAGGCTTGGCCTGAACACAGGCTTGGCCTGAACACAGGCTTGGCCCTGAACACAGGCTTGGCCCTGAACACAGGCTTGGCCTGAACACAGGCTTGGCCCTGAACACAGGCTTGGCCTGAACACAGGCTTGGCCCTGAACACAGGCTCAACAGGTACGAAGCGATCCAAGCACTCCACCTGGCCCAGCCTTCCACGAGCCAATCTCGGTGGACCAGGGGATATGGGACGTACACGCTGGATGGGCCCCATAAAGATAAACTATCGATCTCAGAGCTGCATCAGTTGTGCTGACACAATGGAGGAGAGGAACGTCTCAGGGTAGCAGGACCGCTAACGATGTTTTCTGAGTGACATTGACAGGACGAAGACGACGGAGACAGAATGGAAAGAGAGGAGGAGGAGAGGGGAAGGAGGAGAGTGGAGGAGGAGTGGAGGAGGAGAGTGGAGGAGGAGAGGGGGAGGAGGAGAGTGGAGGAGGAGAGGGGGAGGAGGAGAGTGGAGGAGGAGAGTGGAGGAGGAGAGTGGAGGATCAGAGGGGGAGGAGGAGAGGGGGAGGAGGAGAGGGGGAGGAGGAGAGTGGAGGAGGAGAGGGGGAGGAGGAGGAAAGGAGGAGGAGAGGAGGAGGAGAGAGGAGGAGTGAGGATGAGTGAAGAGGGGAGAGTGGTGGGAGTCATATTTTTATGTGTAGCACTAAAAGGCCCAAACTTGACGGTGACCTTGGTTTTAACGTCTCATCAAGGGAGAGCTAAGGAAAGAGGGGCCCTGCCTGTGAAGATCACTGAACCAAGCCCTGCTTTCAGAGCACATGGGAAGGGATGGACAGAGAGTAGAAACACTCGTTTATTTACGATCAGGCTATGGAGTCGGAGATGGCTGCACCTAAAAGAGAGTCCATCATCTGCCCTTGTCCATCACTTATACCACAAGACCAATCCACCGACTGGTCTTTCATTTCCCTTTTATTTCTGAAGCGGCCAGAAATCATTTTCACATTGCGGTGGAGGGATTGTGTGTGTGTGGTGGAGGGGGTGCTTGGAAGGGGGGGGGGGGGGGGGAGACAATAGGTTGATGCAGGAAAATGCTTTCCAAAAAATTAATAGTTTTTCTGTGTGTGTGTCAGAGAAACAGATAAATTTTTTCCCCAATTCCTTTTTCCTGACATCATTTGAACCTGTTGTGGGGGCGCACGGGGAGCGTCGTGTTGAGGGGCCCCAGCGTTGCCGCCCTCGGGTCACGGAAGCTTATTTGATCGGTTTATGGGTTCAAACCCAGCCCTCGCCAGCACTAGTACCATACTCATCCCAAAGGCAAACACCAGGATGCCTGTCTGGGCCATGTGGGTGCTTAATGTGTTAGCCATCCTCCGCCACTGATACTGATGAGAAAATGGAACCCCACAGTCTGTCCATCCCCTGTCTTTTCTTCATCCCTTCATACAGCATGGACACAAAATGGCCCCTTTAGTTTCCTCTGGATACATGGGATATCTGACTGGACTTGTGTCGCTGTTAGGCTGGTGTGTGTGTGTGTGTGTGTGTGTGTGTGTGTGTGTGTGTGTGTGTGTGTGTGTGTGGAGTGGCACGGAGCTGTCAGTTGTCTTTGCCTGCTATCCATCAGTCTCACACAGCCAGTCCATGTTTGAGATGGAAACAAGAGAAGAAGAAAAAAACTTTACAGAATGTTATGGAGGTGTTGCAGTGGGCCTGTAGACACACTAGTATGGATGGATGGATGGATGGTAAGCGATGGATACATTGAACCGAGAAGTTTATTCTTTTTGGATGCAGGTGTAGAGAGGACAAAGGAGACAGGCGTGGAGGGGGACAAAGTACAAATCGAACCCGGTGACCCACAGGTTTCTTTCTTCTGTTTGGTTTCTTTGAGGCACTTGGTTTGCGATATATGGTTGTTCTTGTTTCCTGGTGATCGATGCAATGACGAACTGTAGATCAGACAGAACACAGTGACACACCGATGCAGTGACAGCCACGCACACTGACCCACAGATCATTGAAAGATAATCACAGTAATAACACACAGGACACTGCACGGACATAACTCTCCTCTAATGTAACGACCTGCTGACCCAACCAGCTCTCCAGACAAGATGGGTGCTGACCTCAGACCTCGGGGGGGGGGGGCCGGCCCGTCCTATCTGTAGATCAATACCGGAGAGACCCAGAAGGACCATTTGGCAAAAGTCTGTAGGCAATTGATCCCTGTGGCGACTGGTATCTTGACGACCAAACAAATCAGTCACTCTAGGCCATCACCGGAGAGGTGTGAGGGTGGCGGAAATAGTTACTTTAACCTTGATTCAGGGTGTACATGAAATGACATATGGCTCTGGTCGTGAAGATTGGTTTGTTCTGAAATGGTCATTGTCCAGTTCTTATCGTCCAGCTGCTGAGTAGAGTGTTTAGGCTAGTGGACATGGGTGCCTGTGTATATAAACATGTGTGTGTGTGTGCATGTGTGGCTTGCATTAGGTTTCCTCTTGAGATACCTATTCATTCTGTCAGTCACCTAAAAGACAACTTGAAAATGAAAAATAGCCACATTATGCTTATTCTATGTTTGCCTTCAGTCTATAGCCTACAGGTTATTTTGAGGTGCATGGTGTTTACAGATTAGCAGATAGCTGACACTAATAGGAAAATCGCTGACCATAACATGTATTCAATCATCGTATTTCCAGTAAAACATTCCGGTTTAATGTCTTAATTGCATTCCATTGCCCCACCCCCTCCAAAACACACACACACACACACAACCTGGCTGTTCGCCTCTTCTTGTATATGTTTTCAATCCCTTGTCACAATGTAACATTGGAAACACTGAAGTAGACTGGTATCAAGAGAGGAGGTGAAAAATGGATATCTATTCATGATATTCCTACTTTATATGCTAATCATTTGCATACACCATATTTTAGCCTGCCAAAACCTTGGTGATGTGTGGGTGTGTGTGTGTGCGTGCGTGCATGCATGCGTGTGTGTGTGTGCCCCTTTCTTCTCGCCTACTGCACTCGCTCTCACAAGGAGGTGATCCTGTTGAATCCTTGACCACAGTATAATGATGGTACTGTACGACACAACACCTCATTGCGTTCCACTGATGCGGGGGTTAAAGATCTTGTAAATACAAGAGGCCCTCCCTTCGTCTGCTTCAACACGAGGGAGAGCCGTATCCAACTCTAAGAGTTAGTCCTCTGAGATCCTTGAAACTTAAAGTGCATGGCAGGGGTTAGGCTGTTTCTTTATTCACTATAAACACAACAACAACATGGATTTAATTTATATCATAAATGTCTCAAGGAAGCCCTTAGCACGGGTCTGTACATGACTGTGAGATGCAGTCCCGTACAAGCCCAGCAGGGTCTGACCTAAACCTCTCCAGGGCATTGTTGTAGGCCCAATGGACCATGGTTTGGAAAAACTCTCCCTTTCTTTATGTCTTATTTAATTCATTCTCTCTCTTTCTCTCTCTCTTTCTCTTTGACATATCCCAGTAGCTCAGAGGTAAACCACATTAGAACGGTGCTTGCAAATCCCACTCCCCTGAGACACACACACACACACATACCACTTACACACACACACACACACACCACTTACACACAACGAGGACGGCAGAGACTATCTCAAGGCACAGGGCAGGAGCAGCTTCTTAAAATGGATGGGTGCTGTCAGAGAGAAAGAAGAAAGAGAGCAAAGGATAGGGGGTGGGGAGAGGGGAGGGGGGCAAAAGCACAAGGGCAGAATCTAATACAACAGAGAAAGGATCTAGCATGGCTGCTGTGTGAGTGCTAGACACCTGGCCCTTTCAAAGCTACATATATCCATTCATCTAGTTCAGTCTTTCTCAATCCTGGTGCTCGGGACCCCCTTCCCTGCATGTTTTGGATGTTTCCCTCTTCCATCACACCTGGTTTATATGAATGGGTAGTTATCCAGCTCATCGAAGCCTGGAAACATCTAAAACATGCAGTGCAGTGGGTCCCGAGCACCAGGAATGAGAATGTTAACTTGGAAACAGCCAGGATTCCTGTCATCATGTTGTTATTCCACCTAATTACCTTGTGGTGTGATTGGCTTTATATGAAGGAATGAATGCCTATATTGTCATTACACATTGCAATGAAATGTGTTGATATTGGGAGTAGGTGGGGAATAGGAGGCAGCAATGTTTCTTTGCGGCTTGCTATGAGGGACACAGCAAGCAACAACATTTTGTGCTGATGCGAGGTTGTGCTGTGAGCAATTCAGGTAATCTCCCCACACAGGTAGGTGTTTTACAGTCATTCAGGGAATTGGACAAGAGTGGCAGGGGAGTAAGAGAGGAGAGTTGTATTTCTAGAGGGTCTATCCTTTTAAACTCAGTCTGTGTGTTTGTCGCTTTAATTCTCCCTCTCTCTTTCGATATGTGTGTCCCCCTCTTCTCTTTTGCCAGAGCCATATCCCTGTAATCTTGTTAAAGTCCTGGGTGGATAAACTCAGAACGAGAGGCAAGGGAAGGGGAGAGGAAAACGAGGCTTGTGAAGGTGGGATGGAGGACAGAGTTGGAGGGAGGAGGAAAGGATGGAAAAGGCAGGAGAGGGGAAAGTAGTCATTTATTTTTGTTTTTCATTTTGTAAACCTCACAAAGTTTAGTCTTGACAAGGAATAATTAAATCCCTCTCTAAGATATCGTGACACGGGGGCTCTCAAAAATCCATCTGGAAATATTTTCACCAGCCTTGATAGATGGAACAACATGGCCAATTCACGGTCAGGAAACTGTCACTCACATCTCCAAGACAGCAAATCTCTTAAAGGTATTTACTCTCCACAAACACCCGCGTGCTTAAGAGTTTTCCTACCCCAAAATTCCTGGCCAAATCGGCTGCTCATCCTTCTCCACTCTAATTGGTTCTGGCTCACCATGCAGAGAGGAGGAGAAGGAGGGAGGGAAAGGGGTCACGGAGAGTTGAGCTGATCATCGCTAGCATCGTGTTTGGTTATTCGTGGCGGGGGGTCTTGAAGCGTGGAGCTTGAGGAGTATTCGGCTGGTGACGTAAAACCCAGCACCTCTCGTCCCTTCTTATAAGATAATCCCTCAGCCGAGCATCTCTTTTCCCTCTCTCTTGCCTCCTTTTTTCTCTCCATCATCTTTAGAACCACCCTCGGCATCCCTTTCTTCTACAGCTCACTGCAGTAATGTCTGCCCAGCCAGCCAAGTAGAAATGTTAAGGTAATTCAAAGGTCAAAACAGGATTGTAAGCTGTAGGACAGATTTGTTTCCACTTCCAGCATTACCCAGTGTGTTACTTCTCACCTTTCCAGTTCAAGGAATCCCCCTTAAAGGCCATCTCTCTGTCTCCTCTGTCTGGTTTTCCCTCTCTTCTTTTAGTGTAAGTCTGTCCCTGTCTCTCTGCCTGTCGGTTCTCTCTCTCTCTCTCTCTCTCTCTCTCTCTCTCTCTCTCTCTCTCGCTGTCTCTCGCTCTCTCTCTCTCTCTCTCTCGCTCGCTCTCTCTCTTGCTCTCTCTCTCTGTCTCTCTCTCTCTCGCTTGCTCTCTCTCTTGCTCTCTCTCTCTGTCTCTCTCCCTCCCTCTCACACTCACTCCTTTTACTCTGTCTCTTTGTTCTCTCTTTTCCTTGCTGTCTTTCTCTCTTTCTCTGCGTCTCTCTGGTGGGGGCCAGGAAGTGACAGAGTCAGAGAGAGTTCAAGGGGTTTCGTTTCATCCGCTCTGTGAAAGGCCAGAGAAGCCTGCCTGGCGAGTTAAACAGTCATTGCAGGAAGATACATTTTATCTGACTTTAGTGGTGATGCGTAAGTATGCTGTGTTTTGTGTGTGTGTGCGTGTGTGTGGTTAACGGTCTCACTGGATAAATAAATAAGCACGATTGGGAGGCAAGCATTTCTCGGTCAAAAGATGAAATCCTCGTACAAGCTTCAACAGACTTTCTACGATTCTTCCGATCCCTGTTGAAATGTGTCATCATGGGGACAGCGAGAGTAGAGTATTAGAGTCAACATCAGACCACATTCAACTTTCACTGAATTCTGACCTGGAGTTGGTGCTTTGTTTTTTATGCAAGGCGTCTTTGTCAGGAACAAACATAACAAACTATAATACGGTCCTATAATACGTTCCTAGTCCTTACAGCTAAATATGGACACTGCGCAAAATGTAATCTAATTTGCATCAGGTTATGTAGATGTCCTGATAAATGTATTATATACATGTATGGAAAAATTGCACTGTCTGCTAAAAGACGGTGGGTGAGTCTTTGCTAGATTAATTAGGATTAGGTTTTGCAGTCACTGCGGGCTTTAGAGTACACACTGGGGAAGTCTCTCATGGCTGCTGTCTGTCATCAACACCTAAGGTTTGTTTACTTTTCCTTTTTTTACGATTTCTCATTTGGGGAACACAAATCCAGTCAGAAGCACAGATTCTGATCAAAGGGACATTTTAAGTCTCGGGGGCTCAATGACTCAAGATATTTCGAAGATTAACATTCTGAATCACGATGTCCATGGCTTAATATAACCTCACGGGTCAGCAGCACCACAACAAACAAAGTAAACAAGTACTAATATTTAAGAATCAGTCGGAAGCAATCAATCAAGGATGCTCTGGGTCTCTGGATCATTTCTTTATTGGATCATTGAGAATGTGCTTGATGTGAACGTTGTAAAGTAAGACAGTGCTTGTTGTGTTTTTTGTGGAGTATTATCAAGTGTTTAGTTATAAAAGAGACCGACTCTGTTAAGACAAACCAGTTCTGAATACAAAACAAAGACTCGTCGTCATACCAACAAGCATGATTACAGAGGCTCACGCTATAGGACTGTGCTGAACCTATGGACATGGGCAACAAGCACAATCACAGAGCATTTCTTGAAAAATAAAGAAATATCAATAAGTATATATATATATATATTTGTATAAAGCATATGTTTTTACTCTGTGTGTGGGGGGGGTGAGAGAGAAGGGTGGTGTGAGAGATTGAGAGGGGAGGAGGGGTGAGTGAAAATGGGCGGAGGGATAGAGAAGAGAGTTACAGAGAGTGTTTGATGGAAATGGACAAATTGAGATGCTGCCATAGAGAGTGGAAGTAGTTCGGACTGCGTCTGATACAGAACCCTTCCCCAGAGAGAGGCAGTTCTCAGACACAGCAGGCTATCTCACACACACACACACCTACACACACACATTCGACTGACAGCTGGTGGAGGACAAGACACTCGCACTAATACAGACACATGCACGCACACACACACACAACATCTATCTAAATGCACATGCACGTTCCACATACACATGCACGCACTCATAAAAGCTGGAAAAAATCTCTCATTCTCTCCGTTACATAGGCACGCACACACGCTGAAAGCCTCTAGCATCCCCATCTGTGCGCCGGCATAGAGAGCTTCCTACCCCAATTTGGTCTTTCAGAGCAGGGGAAGGAGAATCAGTGTCAGTACTTGTCTTTGGGAGGGAACATGGTGTATGGCCACCCTCTCAGCACACCCAGTGCAAAAGCCACATGTGCAAAGTCATCATAAAAACGTCTCTAGCTATACAGAGGCGCTCGAGGCTTCAACAAACATGACCCTCTTTCGTTCTGCTGCCATTTTCAACCCCTGATCATTCATTAGCAGAAAGGTGATTTGATTCATATGTTCCATTTGTTCACCCTGGAAACACTGTGTTTTACTTCTGTCCGATCAGCAAGCAGGAGCCCCTTTGTCCCATTGGTCATCACAGTGGTGATGTAAAAAAATAAAAACTAGGAGAAAAATCCCCTGATAAACCTAAATCAATACTGTTATCTAAGGTCATCGTTGAAGCATCGTTCAGAGATTGTCAAGGCCAGAACACTTATCAGTCAAATAGAGGGGTTGTGCTGTCAGTGAAGTACCCTCCTGTCCTTTGCAGTCAATGGCGCAGAGCACATATCTTTTGTGTCTGTATTAGTCTGTCTAAAGACGTTGTATAAATGATCCCAGGACAATGTCATCTTTATAAGGCCACCCACCATTGTAGACGGGTTGACGGTGGAGAAAGGGTGATGTCACCGCTATGGTAACTATAGAAACCCTTGGCATTGCAACCTCAAACCTCTCACACCAGCCCATACCAGAGAAAAGACCAGAGAGAAAAGGTGGTGAGGAAGAGGGGAGGGTGAAAGAGAGATGTAGAAAAAGGAAATGAAGAAAGAGAATACAGAGAGACATTTCAGAAGTTTCTCTTCCAAGTCTTGCACAGAATCTTCTGGAAGGCCCGTCGGAAGTCCTGGTTGAAGATTGTGTAGATGACAGGATTGAGAGAGCTGTTGCAGTAGCCAATCCAGAAGAAGAACTTGAAGAGCGTCTCCGGGATCTCGCATGGCGCCCGGCAGATTCCGTGCAGGCTGTAGGAGAAGAAGAACGGAAACCAGCACAGCACGAACACGCCCATGACCACCGCCAGGACGAACGTGAAGCGTTTCTCCCTCGCCGCCGAGATCTTCTTCCGCGAGACGGTGCTCCGGCGTTTCCTCCGCGATGAGAAGAGCTCGATGGACTTGGAGCTGGCCCGAGACTTCCTGCTGGAGTGCTTGGAGGCGGAGCTGGACTTCCGGCTGGATTTCCTGTCCTTCTTGTCGTCGTGGTGATGACGAGCGTGGCCGTGGGCGGGGTGCTTCTTGGTGTTCTTCTCGTCCGACGAGCTGCTCTCGTCAAAGTCGCCGTCGTCCTCGTGGTCCGTCGCCGGCGTCTTGCTGGACTCGTTGGGTAATGAGGGCACCGTAGGGTGGCAGTGGCCATTCTCTCCGTCGCCGCCGCTAACCTTCACGGAGCCGCCGCCCCCTCCCTCGGCCCGCTCCAGCCCGTTCCCCTCCGGGCCGGCTCCGTCCACCTCCCTCTTCTTCTCTGACATGGTCCTGGTTCTGGTCTTTGCCACCTGGTAGATCCGGATGTAGACCAGGATCATGATGACACAGGGCACGAAGAAGGACCCGAGGCTGGAGTACAGGATGTACCAGGTCTCGTCGTTGAGCTCACACTGAGGGCTGATGTCACTGTTGTTCCTGTCCATGGATATCAATGGGGGGAAAGATATGACTGCAGATATCAGCCATACCACCACGATCATCCCTTTAACGCGTTTTGGAGTCCTCTTCAGGTTGTACTCGACAGCTTGCGTCACAGACCAGTACCTATCCAAACTGATCGCGCACAGGTGGACTATGGAGGACGTGCAGAACAGAACGTCTAGAGCCAAGTAGATGTCGCACCAAACTTTGCCGAAAAACCAGAAACCCATGAGTTCGTTTGCTAGGGAAAAGGGCATGACAAGGGTGGCCACGAGAATATCGGCGCTAGCTAGAGACACTAGGAAAAGGTTCTGGGGCGGTTTTAGAGCTCGACTGGTTAACACAGCTATAACAACCAATACGTTCCCCACAATGGTAAACAGGATAAGAAAGCTGATAAGTCCAGCGAGTCCCGCGATTGAAACCAGCGAGTACTGACTGCCCGTGGTGGAATTAGGATATATCTCAGCCTCCTCGTCCGCCCAAATGGAGGTATTCAAAAAATCCATTTTTGATTTATCAAGGGGAATTTGTAAAAAAAGTATAACCTTTCTATTTCGCGAGTTTAAACTCGCGCGCTGACTATTTCAAATCACATCTCTTAATTTGTTTTCTTTAAATAGTATGTTTTTATTGTCCCCTCACCTGTCAGTCATCTTCAGTGTTTGCATGTTCCGTCGATTAACCCAGAGAAGGACAAAATAATATTCGTTTCAATAGATATGCATCGTCCCGAGTGAGAACCAAACAGTTCATTAAAGAATTTCCATAAATCCATGCGTCCTCTGCGTAGGATACTGTATATGCCCTACTCCATCTACACTGCGCCTGCATCCGTCCTCCTAGCGCTCCCCCGCTGTTCCACCAAGTACCCAGCTCAAGAGGTTTGTAACATCCACGTGCTATTCACATTGAAACTCACAGGGACCCGCTCCGCCCCAGAGAAGGGAGGAGAATGAGAAGAGATGAGAGAAGCGGAAAGGAGAGAGGGCGGACGGAGGAGCGCGTGCAGGCAATACAATTACTGGCGGAGTAGCCTACTGTATTAACCGTGGTAATTGATTCAATGTTTTAATAGCCCTCTTATCAATAAACCGTTTTAATTTAAGCATTATGTAAACAGAGATAGCGGTGTCGATTGATTGGAATCATAAGGTGCATCATTCGTAAAAATTTTTGTCGTGCGCCATGCATTGCGCGTCTTGTTGGGATAGCGTAGATGGAAAGTAATTCTTAACTAGAATTGTCAACACATAGAACTTTTAGCTACTTGACAACCACCATCACCCTAAAAACGCACAATACAACTAGGCCTATGTTCGCTATGAAAATGAATAGACTGAATGAATGAAAGACCTATGCCCCGCTGTTCATTCCCAAACAGAATCCTGAGCCTGCTTACGCATGGCCGTACTTGCGTTAATGGGCTCGGTCTGCTCGCTGGAGGTCACTATTGTAACAGCTACACCCATAGGGGGAGGCCAGAGAATACATTTCACGTCTTAGTTTATACTAAAACCTAGCGACAGGCCAGTAAATTAGATAAGACTCGTAGTAAAGCATAGGCTATTGATTACATTTGTTTATCTAGTCTTCTTACAATTTCCCAGACCCTGGCATCACTTTACTCGCCATTTGTTCATTATTGAATTATTCATAACATGAGGATGCATCTGACCTTGCCGAAGATACTATCTGAATAGCCTTCCTCTCCTCGCTTTTGTGACAGGTGAGCTTGTAGCGAGGATGACCGGCTCACGACAGGATAACAATCACAAATATGGTTATTTCATCTAGTAAGAGGCCCATCGTTGTGATATGTAGCCTATACATCTTTATCTTGACGCACGCTTTTGTAGTGTCGCCAAAGGGAAGGCCTCTTTCATTAAAAAAAAAGCTGAATGGATTAGACTTTTTGCAGTGTGAGACGATTTGAAGAAGTAGCCACTAGGTAGGATTGCACCACTGCGTACCGTGTTTTCATCTCAAGGCGTACCACCTGGTATTAAGTTGTTGAACTGGTCTTTTATTGACCGTGTTTCTCGAAGCTAAGTATTCTCGTTTATCATCGTGCTGTCTTGCATCGCGATCACCATCGATTAAACTTTAGTACAATCGAACAGAGACACAAAGCCGGTCTATGAGGACCGTTAGATGTACGGCTTTGCGTGCAGTCCGTTAGTGGACAGATAACAACGTGCAGTTAGTATTCCAGTCCTCGGTGCCCGTCGCATCACAGCAAACGGATGAGGTGCATGTAGCAGGCCCGCCAAATGAGCTGGTGTTGCGGCCTCGGGATGCGCGTGCCTTTCTTAAGCTGATTTTAACGGTCCGACGCGGCTTATTATTATGGTCATTAATGTTCTGTTCGGAGCCCCGAGCAGTGACTTTGTCCGCTTAATTGAAGCTCTAGTAAACGATGTTCGTCATTCCCAAGGCCTTTCTTCTTTAGGCTAGCAAATGTTTTTCCCCATTGCTGCTTCAGTAATGACTTGAAAGGGGGACGTGGTTAGGCCTACACTGTGCACAAGAAGTAGGCAGTGTATCAAACTTTGAGTTGAGGATAAAACTATGTCCCTGTAGCCTGATGGCTGATTCACACCATCCGAGTGAACCAACTGCAGTTTAGTCAGTGAGGAAATCGTGCTAAGTTGCTCTGTGGTAACAGCTGGTTTTCTACTGGGGACTGCCTGTGGAGTCCTCGGTGGAGTCCTTAAAAAAATCTTCTGAATTTGCGTACAACAGTAGCGTACATTGCCTTATGTTAAACGGGGTCAATAATTCCCTGAGCAATTACTGCTATCAAGAGTTGTGGATGACCGAATGTATTTCTCCTATACTCTGTTTCTGGTTTCTTGTCCTATCAGCAATGTGTGTGCCTGTGTGTGTATGAACTTTACAGAAAAAAACGTTCTATAGAGACCAGTTAGAGACAGTGACAGATCACTGGGGAAGCTCAGTCCACAACAAGAAAGCAAAAAACAGGAACATTCTCTTTTTTCTCAACCCCCTTTGGATCACGACCAGACCTGTATTGTTTAGAATCTGGTCTGGTGCTTTTTATATAAAGAATACACACTATAGGCCTACATAGGCCTACTGTATATACACTGAATTGTTTAGTTTCGTGTTGGTCGATTTGATTAATTAAAGTGTAGGGTCATCGATCAGAATGATGTTTTTTTTTTTTTGCCGTTTTGGAAGCATATCATAGCTTTGTTAATGGAATGCAAGTGTGTGTTTGTTGCAGGTGCATGTATGCACACATGTTTATCATCTAGCCTTGTATGGTGTCTAATTTACAGCTCTAAACCTTCATCCCCTATTCCTCCTCCTACTGATTGCACCTCTGTCTATCACACTCCTCCATCCTGGCTCATAATTGGTCACCATCTGTGACAACTTGGCCTGACTCATGGGAAGGGAATGACCGACCACCCAGAGGAATTTGAAATCTCTCTCTGTCTCTCTCTCTGTCTCTCTCTTTCTCTCACTCTCTGTCTCTCTCTTTGTCTCTGTCTCTCTGTCTCTGTGTGTGTGTAGACAACTCATATGTTTTTCCCCAAAGCACCTGTCACAGTTAGCCTGTTTAACAGCTCTGTTGACCCTGCTCTCGAGGCCCCTCGGGGAGCCCATCAGGAGAGATCCAGGAAAGGATGTGAACACACTTTTGAGGGTGCAGAATTCGATTGGAAGGCAGGTTGAGGTAATGGGCCATGTCTCGATTATCTCCGGTGGCTCCCTCTTCCGCCTTGCAGATTGCTCCGGGGGCTGATATCCTCTTCTTTTGCTATGTTTTTTATTTTTTGTTAAGGACAACTTTGTGGCAGCAGCAATTGTCATTTTCAGCCAAGAGCTGTGTATACACCAGCAAGATTGCTGGACGGTTATGTGTAGCAAGTGTTTATCTCAAGGTTGAAGGCAACAACAATTCTTACACAAGCAAATAAAACAGCATTTTGTCTCATTGGCTAATAGTGTGAAAACATTTCAAACCTCAGTGTTCTCGCTGACACATTGAGTAGGTGATATGGTTACACACAGGCATAAGTAGAACAGAATGCAATAGAATAAGATAGAACATTCTCCATCCATGGGTGGGGACTAGTCTGGTTAGTGTTAAACGTCATCGCAGGCCGACACATCAAACGTGTCAAGCAGACATCGTCAAGTGCAGGGCGTGCTGTGTGACCTGCTGGTCCTTCTGCGTGACTGCCGGACACCGCTCTGCCAGAACCCCCCCCTGACAACAGGACCAGTTTGAGCCTGGAGCGGGGGCAGGGGTGGGTGGAACAGTGTCTGGGACACCACCCCGTCCCCCCAGCCCCTCCCTCCTTCACACAAGGCGGGGGAGGAGTGGCTCGATCTGTGTCACCCCCACCCCCGCGGCTGAAGCGAGAAAAACGACCCGTCTAGGCGAGGAGCCGGCCCAGGGAAAAGGTCACTGATTGGCCGGTGGAACGGATTAACAGTCGAAGAGGTCGGAGAGAACGGCGGAATAAATGACTTTCCTACCGTAGATGTACAGCGAGCCATGGAACCCGGGGAGAAATTGGTCTGAGTCAGTTACAGTTGATGGAACTCTCCAACTGGCAGTTTCAATTCCAATTCAGGCTGATACACTGCTGTTATTTGATGGCAACAAGGAAGGTTTAGTGGCTGGGGAATGGATTTGTACTAGCAAACTGTAGATTGAGAAGTGTATAAAAGTAGAGTTATGTCAGAGTAAGCGATCATTCTGCTGGCTTTACCCTTCTCTAGTTTATTCTCTATGGGAGGATTTTGTCTCTACGACAGAAAGGTCCTTGGCAACCATTTTAAAAAAAAATACAGAACTCAATAAACTGTAACCTCAGCCTGATGGAGTTGAAAAAGAGCCAAAGTCAAACATCACGCACTCACGATTAACCAGTCACATGCTTCAGATTGTCCTTCAACGACAAAACCTGCATACCAAGCTGCGGTGCTTGCATGGTTGCATTCCAGGTTCCATCTGTGTTCTTTTTCATTGCACTTCCCTCCCGCATTAAGAACCAATTACCGCTTAGTTTGATTGTAGATTGTACCAACCAAGACTGTACCAGGCCAGGGTGCTTGTTGCTGTAGGGGGGAAGGATCAGTTCACTGTAGTCAGACACACACTCACACCTCCCTGGCTCTGCATTCCTCCAGCACCGCCTAAAAGCTTGTTCTCTGGCCATACATCAAATACACACTTCCACACACACATTCAGACGCAGTATCCACACGCACAAAACGCACACACCGTGCACATACTCTCGCTCACAGCTGCAACAGGCATGCACACTAATCACACGTGCACACACAGATCGATACCACTCCACTGACAGAGCCCTGAAAGCTGTCTCTCTCTCCAGCACAGACAGCACACAGAGCCCCAGCTGAAACAGGAATAGGGAAGAGAGAGAGAGAGAGACGTCTAATCGCCTTGGAGATGCTGCGATAGATTGTCTGGGGTACTACGGAAACCTCTCTTTTTATCTGCTAATTTTGCGTGGCCTGGTTGTCAAGGTGTCATCAAGGTTCTATGAATATTATATAGCATCTTTTCCCATTGTGCTTCGAGGGCTCACTTCACATACGCCCCTTCAGTTAATTGTGGAGTCACAAAGAGTAATTCATGTCGGATGTAGAAAGAAACTGCTTTAAATGGTAATTGTTTAGGCATTGTGGTATTGTTATTTTGCGTACCATCAAGTTAGTCAATCCTGCATACAGTGACTCACACACACACACACAGAAACACACCCACTTAGAACCAAACATTTGTGCAGTAGAGAGGTTAAAAGCGTATTCACAAGGATGGACCAGAGTGGAACATACTATTTGTCCGATGAAGAATATTCATTGCTGAATTCAAGACCCTTTTATGCACGCACACACACACACTATTCATTATTTACATCAGAGGACACGGAGGCAGAGAGCATCAGAGATGGCGTTTCACTGCTCTTCAGACGTGTCCTAAAGCCGCTCAGAAGCCCCTTCTGACATCACAAAGGCAAAGTTTATCTCCGCAGCGTTTTGCATGGTGACAGTCGGGACTTAAAAGGGGCTTAAAAGCACACCAAGCTTGTCAACGTTCCCCAATCTCCCACCCCGGAGCTGAAATAACAGTAGTATATATGAATATAAAAACATAGTGAAGCCCACCTCACAGAGATGGCAGAGGGATAGAGGCAGGGATTGAGAGACACGGGACATCTGAGAAGAGCGAGAAAGAGGGTGAAAAAAGACAGGAACAGGTAAAACCAGAGGGACTAAGATAACAAGGGAGGATGCATGCAGAAGGCTTGAGACAAAGGCAGACGAAAACAAGCAGCGAAGGAGGAAGAAACAGTCCAAAGCACCCGGTGTCCCCTCCAGCGGACAATGTTGTTTGTCCCGCTGCACCTCCGCCTTGTGAGTGGCAAGAGACGGGGATAACCGAATGGGAGCAGACAGGCGGGCCGCCGCCCGAAGGGTGGGGCTGTGCGGAGATCGCTCGCGAGGCAACCCACGCCAGACAGGACATGACACCGCGTGTGACAGGTCAGAACCGGTTAAAGCGGGCCAAGCTGCGAGCGAGGAGTTAGGGTGGGCGAGCTGTGACGTACATGTCTGCATGCGTGAGTGTGTGGACAGTGTCAGCACTTTCCTCTCCTGCACACTCCCCTCTCCTTTCTTTTCCTCTCCTCGCCCATCCACTCCCCTCCCCTCTTGTCTCCTTTCCTCTCGTCTCCTCTCCTCGCCCATCCACTCCCCTCCCCTCTTGTCTCCTTTCCTCTCGTCTCCTTTCCTCTGTTGTGTCACGGGCATATTCCCTCATGGACAAGACCCAGCCCCAGCCTGCTGTGCAACTGGATGAGAGCAAAGCATCAGTAATTCAATTACAGCAATGTAGAATTAAATGATAAAACAGAACTTGCACACATACACACACACACACACATTTGAACACACAGCTCCAACTCACATACACTTGACACACTATCACGCACACTATCTTTCTCAAGCAAACACGCACACGGGCACACACAAACACACACAGACAGTGACAGCTCAGGCAAACAGGATGCCATTTATAGCTAATTAATGTCATTGTTGAATTATAGCCCAACCAAGGATTTAGATTAGCACTGCTCACAGTGGGTAGAAAGTGGCAAAGCTCTTATGCCCTCTCATAGCAACTACACTGTGCCGAAGCTACAATTACCTCAGGGGTTTTCGTTATTGCTTTTTGCACCTGTTAACATCGCTTGAACATAGTTTGCGTGTGTGTGTCTGTGTGTATGTAATGACCTCTAATGATGCTGTATATCAACTGAGTTGGAACAAAACATAGTGTTGAAGTCACTTCCCTAAGGGGATGGATCTGCCTCAGTCTAACAGAGGTTGTTAGCAGCGAAGCTTGTGGGATATGCAGTTCTGTCCATTGGAGCCCATACAACTCCCACGTAGGAGGTTCAAGGTTTGAATCCCACCTGTGACATCTGGGTCATCTCAATAAGGCTCAAGTTAACTCAATTGTATTAAGACTGTTAGAGGTTAGCTGTTGTGGGATTTTCGATACTTGACACTGCTAAACGCCATGTCAGTTAATGCAATCCCAGCCTGCTTTCAGCTTCAGCTTTAACTTTGCTTCACCCTGACCCATAGCATGGCTGGGTACCAATGTTGTTTTCTCACAGTTCAGTTGCTTTGTAAAGGCTAACCCTGTAGGATATTATGGGATGTTTCCATGCAGTCAGGAGTGAAGCGTTCCCAGTTGAGCCTAACTCAGCCACAGAAGTCAGTTAAATTGCCGTTCCCCCGGTGTGACAGAGCATGTCCTGCTATTGGCCAGCCCAGCCCATTAGGTTGTGAGACAAAATGGCAGTGGCCGGTGGTGTGTGTGTGTGTGTGTGTGTGTGTGTGTGTGTGTAGGGCTTAGAGCTATGGTCTGCTTCTTTACTTCAGCACTTAAACTTCTGCACACTATGTATTCTGCACACACACACGGACTAACACACACACACACACACACACAGACACAGAGACTAACACACACACAGACTAACACACCCAGACTCAACAGGCCCTCTGTCAGCATCTGTAGCCCATCTGGTCTGACCGTCCCCCCTAGAGTCCCCCTCTTGTTGCTTGACTAAGCAGCAGTGCTACTGCCATGGACCACACACACACACTCGAATTGTGTGTGTGGTGTGTGTGTTTGGTGAATTTGGCATAATAGTTATCTTTTCTGCTCAAATCATCCACCACATTTAGATGATTACCTCTCTGAAGCACACACACACACACAATTCTGACAGTCCTTATTCAGAATGCTCAACAGAAGATGTATGGACAGGATTTGATAGGATTGACAGCTGTCATTGTCCCTGTCAATGTCATCATGTCCCTTGTCACGGACAACCTTGTTGTAGGACAGGGATAAACCCTGCGGCTCTTTGAAAGGATGAACCCTCTTGGAAAGGTTTCATATCTTCTTTGTCCTACAAGCAGTCTATGAAAGGTTGTATATGTCTGATTTGTTACAAAGTATGTTGTTAAGTCCTACAAACTTTTACAGAGGGGCTTTCAAGACAAACTAAATTGAGACATCTGTGGAAGGAAAAGTAAGTAATTGGTGTGCATGCACGCACACACACACACACACACACACACACACACACACACACACACACACACACACACACACCCTGGGTACAGAGGTTGTTTGCTGGGCCTTTCCAGCTGCTGATCTGTTATGAGGAAAAATGCTCCATCTGCCTTCATATAAACCTTGCAGACTCCCTGCAGGCCCACACGCTCTCTCACACACATACACACATACTTTTATACTTTCGATCTTTCTCCCTCTCAATCCATCACGTACATACTCATGCACACAAACACCCACACACTAGTAATCTCAATCTCTCCCTCCCTATCTGTCACATACTCACAATTTGTTCTCTCTCTTGCTCTCTATCTCTCTTTGATAAACACTCATACTGTACTTGCACACAAACACACCCATTTCTCTCTTTCAATCACTCTAGCTGTCTCTCTCACAAACACACATTTCGCAAATATTTTTTTTTTTCTCTCTGTCTCACTTTCTCTTTCTCAGATACAATGTCACACACAAACTCGAGCGCACACACACACACTTTCACAACAACACACATGCAACCTATCAAGAATTGAGGTTGTTACCCCGCTCACGTCAGTCCATGGCTCTGCCACTGATATTTTCTCTCTCATTAAAATTGAACCAGAAACTTCCAGATTGGTTGAGTTCAGCTGGAGGCTCATTTACCCCTACACCTGGACCAATCAAACATTTCGGTGTGTGTGCATGCATGTGTGTGTTTAGGGCTTGGTTAGTGTCAACATGCTAGGGGCTGATGGTAGATTCTTTGGCAATTTGGCAAGGGTCGATTTGATGGTAGGTGTTTGTCATTTGGGTGACATGTGAGCCACGGGCGGTTGGTGTTTGCTCAGGAGAGAGCCAAGGAGGCTTTCTTTCTGTTTGTTTTCCCACCTGTCTGTGTCTCTGGCCTTCTCTCTTTCTTACAGTGACTAATAATAATATAAATACATTTGATTTATATTTTTACGATCAGGCAGAAAATAAATAGCAGTAAATAGATCAATAAAAATGGTCGGTCTCACTCTCACTCTCAGTCTCTCTCTCAATTGACCCTCTCACAATGAATCTCAACCATGAATGCACCCACTCACAGCAAGCCAACACGGATGATTTAAAAGTTGTTGTTCCTCCCATTCCAGCTCAAGTCCATGGGGGAGTTCTCTCATATGACATGACAGGATTGGGATGAGCTGGATAGAGAAGCACATCAGCTTGTTGCATCAGATGTTACAGATGTCATGTTACATCACAGATTACCTGGAGACAGGCAGGGAATATTTTGTCTTTGTTAAATGACATCCTTCTCAAGCCCTCTCCTCTGTGTTGGTTGCTGTTGGGGATTTTTTGCATATTCAATTTGGAGTCATTAATATTCCTCCCATGGCAATTTACATATGCAAATTAAGGGTTTGCTTAGCGATCTGAGTAGAAACAGTAGGCAGTGTTCCACATGAGATCTGCTCCAATCTGATGAAGTCCCACGCACACACGCATACACACACAGGCACTGCGAAAGCTTGCTGTTGCGAAAGAAAATGAGTTTTTTGGCCAATTTAATTCCCCAGAGTCACACAAACGTTAAGGGATTTACAGTTTTTCATGATTGCTAAAACACATTTCTTGAAACAGTCAACCATTTTCTCAAAACTGTAAACACAAAATCAAATATTCAAACTCAATTTCCAAAACCTTTGACTTTTCTGGCAAAATCAAACACTCGTCCCTAAACCATTTAACCTGTGCTCAAAATCAAACTATGCTTTCAGATCATAAACACAACCAATCAATATATAAACACTATGGAGCAATCATTAGACAGGGCAAGGACATTTTGTTTACTGACTGCTTGATAGTGTATTTCATTTTAATCACTTTTTTTATGATTGGAGAGCAGTGTTTGATTTTGAGCAAAGGTAAATCTGTTTTGAGGTGAAAGTTTGATTTTGAGCACAGGTAAAACTGTTTTGAGGCGAATGTTTCATTTTGCAAGAGGAGTCAGAGGTTTTGTAAATAGTGCTTGAAGATGAAGTTTTGTGGTTCATGTTTTCAGAAAATGAAGCAAGGTTTCAGAAATTGTGTTCTAGCAATTGAGAAAAACTATAAAAAGGGCTATACAAATACTGTAAATTTGATTTGATTTGAAAATATTACAGTAACCATCACAACTTAATACTGTCAACAAAGAATAAACGGTGTAAAAACCCTCTGGTGTGGTGGATCCAGCCTTGAAAACACTCCACATCTATGTCACCACAGGACAATTCCATTGCCTTTAGAAAATGTACCCTGTTATATGGGTTTCTGTCATAGACCTTCCACCGCCATGCAGAGAAAAAATCTTCAATTGCATTGAGAAAAGGGCTGTATGGTGGAAGGCAAACATTCTCGTATGCCGACACCACGGTGAAAGCTGACATTAGAAACAAGTGTGAACAATTTTGAGTCATTGTGTTTTACAGATGACAACTGTGTTGTAGTTGTGTTTACTGTTTGGCGCCTGTGTTTACTATTTTGCAGCACAAGTGCATCACAATGAAAAATGTTTTTAGGGGAATGACAATGGGTTTAGAGTTATGCCACTGTCTGATTTGACAAATTGGTTTAGTTCACTGAAAATTTGATTCAGAGAATGGGGTTTAGTGTTTTAGCAATTGTGAAAAACTGTAGTTGGACTGGTAAGGATTCTATGAAAGGGGGCTGTATACTGGAGATGTAGATGACATAGAGAGCTTGTTTATCTTCCAAAGATAATCATGTGGGGCTTTTCAATCACTGCCATATTGGAATACTTCTACTCTGTCAGCTAGACCGTGGTAACCTTGTTATAAATTAATTCAACTGGATGTAGTTTTGATACCCAAAATTGGACTACAGTCCTCATAATCTCAGATCCAGGAGGACCAGGTTAGGCTTCATCTGTGTGAACTAAGTACACTCTGGTCTCCATTACTCTTTTAACCTCCTAGCATTTTTCTTTTTGATGACTCACTCTCAAGGGGGGCACGGGCTTTGATGGAAAGCTCAGAAGAACGCTGACTGTGCTGGAGCTTTGGTCTCTAGAGCATCGAGCCGGATCCTCCTCAGTCCACCATCCATCTACCATCCTCCACCTCAACACAGACCCCCCCACCACCACCACCACCTAAGAGCCCACAGGATGTTGGATAATGTGATTGTCACCATTACAGGAGAGTTCCCTCCAGCGGGGTAAGAGAACTGCCACGAAAACCATAGTTACGTGTGTGTGTGTTTGGGTGTGCGTGATGCATGCGGGTGGGTGGGTGCTTCTTTGCCCCACACTTTTCCCAATCAATGACAAAGAAGGCTTAGTAGACAGAGGATGAGGATGCCTCATTAGGCAGTTCATTGATCACCCGAACTGGCTTTTTACCCTCTTCTCCTTTCACTTCTTCTTTGCTCCATTCGTCTATCCAATAAAGTATTCAAGTCCCCTCTTCACCTGGAGAAAGGTCTCAATTGACTGCATCTCAGTCCAGACTCCTTAGCTTACTTCCCTGATATCCTCTCATTCAGATCTAGCAACAGAGAGGGTTGATGTGATGGAGTCCTATTACTGTGGTGTGTTCTCTCTCTCTGGTGGAAGGAATGAAATGAACTGTTGTTTAACACTGTACGAACATTGATCTTGGGTCTTTGAGTCAACAAGCATATCTTCATGGCTGTCTGCCAATGTCAAATTGTCCTCGGAAATGCAAGTACCCGCACACACACATAAACACACAAGCATACCAACACACACACACAGCCTTTGATCAGTGACATAGTCTAATCCCTGTGGAAGGGTATGGCTTGTGCAAAGAGACAGTAGTAATGACTGATTAAAGGTCATGGCAATTACATACACACACACACACACACACATACACTTAAACACACACATGCATGTAAACACACACACACCCGCACACAGAAACACACACAAAACACACCTCCCCCCGGGCAGAAATTTGCGGCTGATCAAATTTCTGCCTGTCTGTTGTTTATCTCTGGAGTTCATCTTATGTTCTTCCATCTCTGCCCCTGTTCGGAATGAGGAACTGTCCACAATTTAGAACTGCTCGCCCTGAATGAGTTGTGGATCTCTGCATTGCGTCATAGAATAGGTGTATGTGTGTGTGTGTGTGTGTGTGTGTGTGTTGGTGGCCTGACAACCTCCAGTCTTTACTGACTAGAGCAGGTCACAGTAATGATTCATTCCCAAAGACTTCAGCTCTCTGTCCATGTAGATTATGTAACTCCATGATGTTGCTTTGTACTGTGTGAGTCACTCCAGTTAATCATCACTGTCATGATTAAGATTTTCAGACTAAGTATAGAATTATTTTTTGGGATAGTTGTGAATGTGAAAACGACATGACAATGAATGTTGGAAAAAATTACATCATTGTTTGTCTGACATCCTCTCTCTTTTTCTCTTTCTTCTCTCTCTCATCCCCTCTGAGTACATGTTCATCATGTGACCCATCTTCTCTTGGTAGGAAATGCAATATAACAGAGGCTTGAGGCTCTACCTAATGGAGTTACTATTGTCTCTGCCGCCCTCGCTTTCCCTTTTTACATCAAACCCTCCGTCTCACCCCCCTCTCTTTCTCCCCCTTTTCTCCTCTCTCTCTCCTACTGTCCTTTCCCCTGAACTCTCTCTTTTTACCTCCGCTTCATCTCATTCTTGAAAAAAAATAAAATAATGAATTCCTATCTGTTCATTGTCTTGTTTGGATTATTTGCGGTGTATGTGTGTGCACGTGTGTGTGGATGGAGGGGTCATCAACTCCCATTGTGTGTGGGCAACTAAAGCAAAACAGAAACAATCAAATCATTCTTGCTGTATGTTTGGAAGAACAAAGACCATGTGAGTCAGACTGTGATGAAGTGTGTGGTTGCCCATCCTACACACTTTCGCTTGTGGGCAAAACTAAATGCAATTTGTTAATATACACTGATGACAAACTCTCCCTTCTCTGTATATGTCCCTATCTTTCTCCATATCTCTTTCTGTCGTTCTCCCTCTTTTTCTCGTCCTCTCCCTGTTTTTTCTCTTTCTTTCTTTTTCTCTTTCTCTCTTTCTCCCTCTCTATCTCTCTCTGTGTCACACTCTCTTTCAATCTGTCTCAATTTAGTTGTTTCTTTCTCTCTCTGACTCTCTGACTCTCTCCCTCTTTCTCTCTCTATCTCTATCTTCGTCTCTTTAAATTTCTCTCTCTGTCTCCCTATACATCCCTCTACCTGCATATCACTTGCTCTACTGGTCATCATGACCTCAGGGAGAAGACAGAGGTAGATATATGTTTTCTGCTTCTCATTGGTTCCCTTCCCCTCCCTCTCCTCTTTCTACATCCCTATCCTTTACTTTAGTCTTTCTCTCTCCATCCATCCCCCCATCCCTCGCTCTGCTGCACTGTCATCACCGTTGGGGGTGGAAAGGCCGGGAACCCTCCCCCCCTTCCCCCTCCCCCCCCTTCCCCCTCCCCCCCTTCCCCCTCCCCTCTTTCCCCCAGAGATTCAGTCAGGTGAGCCCAAGCCATAAATTAACCAATCAGCATGCAGACAGAGCGAAACCACCTCACCCTCCCTGGCCCCCTCACGCATATTACATATAGAGTTGCGGTCTTGCGGAGGAGAAGGGAAGGAAAAGGAAAGCGAGAGAAGAAGGGATGGAGGGAAGGGTTGGAGGGGTGCGGTTGAGTGTAGGGGATGGAGAGAGGGTGGACAGGACAGTGTGGAAAAAATATGAGATGGAATACGATATATCAGTAATCACTGCTGTGGTGTGTGTGTGTGTCTGTCTGTGTGTCTGTGTGTGCATGTGTAGCAAGAGACCATTACCTGCTCCTGTCAGAGTAACACCCCTTGCCGACACCTCCCACACACCCCTCCGTGCTCTCTCTCTCTCTCTCTCTCTCTCTCTCTCTCTCTCTCTCTCTCTCTCTCTCTCTCTCTCTCTCTCTCTCTCTTCTCTCTGTCTCTCTCTCTCTTTGTTGATTAACCTTGTCGAGCAGTCCTCCAACTCTGGTGTATGAGTATAAACACAGATGAGAACAATTCCCAATACCACTCAGCACATCCACTCCTCATCTGCATGCCAACGACGCCCCAGTAACCAATCAGCTGAGGCCGTCAGATGTGTGGTCCGCCTAACGACAGCAAATGAGATATTAATGTGGCGCATCAGTTGCCCATGAACCCCTTAATGGAGATATGTCTGCTACCGCTGTGAGGTGGTGAAGAAAACAACAGAGAAAGTTGTGCTTGATTTTCTGCCAATAGCAATCTGAGAGCCACGGTCAAGAGTCCCTTGTTAGGCTTTAGGGTGAAGGTTTACATTCTTCCTTTGTCTATCATAACATTTTGCATAAATTTGGATATATATAATATAGATTGCAGTATTATACATTCTCATTAATTGATACGATGGGAATCGAACAATATGAAAAGTTTCAGTGCATTTTTGCTTTTCTCATCAATGAAGTGGAATCTTCCCTCTTATGTGGCATCTACTTTTAGGAGACGGGCTTTGATTCATACAAAATATCAATCCATCCTTCAGACTTCTGATCCTCTTATAATTACCCTGTTTATTGTGCCAGTGGCGTTTCGTCAACAGTTGTCTTATCTCTGCCGCACAGCTCCCTTTCTCCAACCAACAACAAGAGCCTCACCCAACCCTTCCTTCCTTCTCCCTCCCTGCTCCTCCTCTTCCCTCTCTTCCTCTTCCCTTTCCTCCTCTTCCCTCTCTTCCTCTTCCCTCTCTTCCTCTTCCCTCTCCTCCTCTTCCCTCTCCTCCACTTCCTTTCCTCCTCTTCCCTCTCCTCCGCTTCCTTCTCCTCCTCTTCCCTCTCCTCCTTTTCCCTCTCCTCCTCTTCCCTCTCCTCTTCTTCCCTCTCCTCCTCTTCCTTCTCCTCCTCTTCCTTCTCCTCCTCTTCCTTCGTGACGCTCCTCCTTTTACTGCCCCCCCCCCCCCTACAAGACACACCCCGTCCCAACCTCCTCCTCATCATGACTTCTGGGAGGGAGGAGGGTGAGGCCAAAGGGGGAGTGGAGGATAGAGAAAGGGGAGGAGGGGAACCCAGGAGGGTGAACAGAGATGGAGAGCGACAACCCAGATGGAGAAGGGGAAGTGAGGGACCAAAAAATGTCTGCACCTCGCCCTGCTTTATATAGAACATCTTGATAAGCACGTTCTCAGAGATCTCTCTCCAACAGTTTAACTGTTGAGGACAGCTAAGACTCCCTTGCCAAAATCCCCCTGACTGACAGCCAGCCCGCCAAAGCAAGCTTTCGTCTGGGACTTAGGAAACAAGTAATAAAATTCAACAAGCGAGAATCGGAAGGGGAGATCTCCTTGCTCTGAGCCACTAAGGCTTAACGTGTCCTTTGTCTCCGCTATCCCTCGCTAGCTTTTCCTCCCCGCTGTTCAGCTTCTCAGAATAACACTGTTCGTGCCACAGCAGAGTCCTTTCTGGCAGTGCCAGGGTGAGGAAAGGTGGCGTTTCTCCAAACCTCCATGGACCTGGGTTGGCCTTGAACATTGCTTCCTGTCAAGGAGCAGAAGACTTGAGAAAGTGTATGTGTTGTTGTGTGTTACGATGTGTGCATGCACTCCTGAAATGTATGTGCCCCGTATAGCCTCTTCCCACCGAGTGAGTGACAGGCCTGGAATAGCTGCTGAGGGGGATACTGTGGGTCTGGAAGCATTCTACAGGAGCACCGGTGAAATAGCCTGAGGGCCAGATTCATTGGTGGGCCTATTATGATAATTCAGTCATCATGCCTTTCCAGCCCATTTCATGGAGCTGCATGCAGGATTATGCATAGTTTGTGTATGTGTATGTGACTGTGTAGGCCTGGGTTCATTGCTTGCAAGTGTGTGTGGCATGAGCAGGGATGCGGGAGTGTAGCTATACATCCAATTCTGCAATTGTTATTGTGTGTTTGTGTGTGAGTGTGTGTGTGTGTGTGTGTGTGTGTCAACCACCCTCCCCCCTTCCCCTTGACCTCTTTCCTGCCGGCTGTGCATCTCTCCACACAGCGACGTCAAGCAGGGAATGTATATCAGCACATTAACCCTGTTGGTTTGACTCCAGTCAGAAACACATTGCATTCCATCAAAACTCAACTGCCTCCAGGGTTCTCTGCATTTTATCTATCGCTTTATGTACCATATGTGTCAATGCAATCCTCACCTTATGGTCCTTACCTTAGTTTAGTCAGAACCGATGAGAACTCTTTAACTTTCATTCATTTATTAGTATTTTGATTATTTTAATTTTAAGGTACAAAAACAACAAACACTTCATTCACCACACCCGTACCACCCCGGCTAGTTATTAAATGACAAGCTCCATAAAATACTAATAATGATTATTATTATATTCATTTTGCAGACTCTTCTAAAGCAAAGTACAGCATAGGGGGGTAATTGAACCCACAAATAAAACGTCAAGGTCAAAGTGTGTGTAAGGGGGGGTCAGAGTTTGGAGTTTAATAGTTTATGCTTGGCTGTCCATGCAGACCTGCCAATAAACGGCTGGAGTTTGGGTTCCTGGTCACGGAGATAGCCGACAGTGTTGGATATGGAAATGTGCCTGTTTAACAAGTCAGCGTCTCAGTGAGGTGGTTTACTGTGTGGAAATGTGAGCATGTGAAGACACTAGCTAGCGAAGGCTCTGGAACACAGTTGTGTTTCTACCTTCATCAAATTACTCTACCTAGCATAGCCCGACACTCCAGAGCATGGAGGCCTGCCAGCAAGGAGAGAGTAGAGAACAGGTGAGTCATCTGCTCCAAGGATGACTGTTCCCAGGTGCTGCCTGCATCCTCGTTGTGACTATACTGTACGTTCTCTGGCAGCCCCGAGAAATGTCACACTTCACCTTGAGTTTATAATACACTGTCTCTTACACTGTTCTTGGATATTCCTTTGTTTCATATCTTCTTGTGCGGCAACAACTGTCTCTGTCACGTTGTTTCTCTTATGTGTGCATGCAAGCACACACCACACACACACACCACACACACCCGCACTCACTGAGTCACCCTAGAGGAGTATTCCCTGGTAAGCAAGGTTAGCCGACCTCTGGTTGCCTCTCCTCTCCCATTCTCTCCCCTTTCCTCCCCCCTCCCCTTCTGTCTCCTGTCCTCTTCCCCTCCATCTTCCCATACTACCTTGTGAAACCTGAAAGTTCAGTATACTCAATGGAATTTGATTTGAACAAGCAAGTAAACCACACCTTACTCAATTGGTCCATTTCTTCAACTGAAATGGCTCTTGGCAATTCAGTTCCTCAACCCATTTGAGTAACTTTAACATTTAAAGGTTTCACAGTGTAGTTTTCCCAAACCCATTTTTCTCCCTTTCTCTTTTTTCTACCCCTCCACTAATCCTCTTATAATCGCACACCTTGAGGGACAGAGCTTTAGTGCTTAATGGCGATTCGCCGCTCAGCCTGACGCTGCAGTGATTACCCACATGTGTAATTCAGGAATTAATTTGGCCCAGGGGGGAGTGAGAGAGAGAGAGAGAGTGGAGAAGAGAGGACAAAGAAATGACAGGTGAGAGAGAGAGAGGGGAAGGAGGGTAAAGAGAGAGAGCGCAGAGAGGGACACAGTGAAGGGCAACAAAGAGAACAAATAACAGAGTGGGAGAGAGTATTAAAGAGCAGAGGGGAGGGTGGTTAAGATATAGGGAGAGATAAGATAAGAACAAATCAAGAAGAGAAACAGAGAGGGGGAGAGAGAGAGCTGAAAGGCGAGGATGTTTCCGTTCAAACGTTCATCTCCCCCCCTCGCAGGACTCCTTCACTTCTCATAAAACATTGAAGCAACGTTTGAGCGGTGCTAGATTAAAACAGTTAATCAGGCAGCTGGGTGGTTCGCAAAATGACTCAGCACAAGGGTAATTATCTTGCAAAGCGACGGGCACATCCAGGGTTAAATGTGTCCTCTTCAGGAACAACAAATGAATACTGTATTCTCCTCGAGGGTAAGCGGTGTGTGTGTGCATATGTGTGTGTATGTGAGAGAGAGAAACATAAAGGGTCCTTACAGTAATACCCAGGTTGTCAGTGAAAGACAAATGCCATAAAGAGAAAATCTGTAAACGAAAGGAGAGAGGAGAGGAAGAAGAGGTGTGGTCCGGACTAATTCAATATGGAAATTACATTACTCAACAGTTAATAACTGAAGGAGAGAGGAGAGAGAGAGACGGAAGATGGAGGTGAAATAAGGTATAGAGGCCAGTGTCATATTTTATGTGTGTGGGTGTGTGTGTGTGTTTGAGTGAGTGAGTGTATGTATTTGCCTGGTTTTGATTTTGCCAAACTCTGTTTAGACTATGCGTTAACTACTCTGTGTGTGTGTTTGTGTGTGCATGTGTAGGAGTGTGTGGCTCAGTATTGTGTTTCTTTCCGAGAAGTGTGCTGCCTGCGGCCACAGGTCCTAATGGTCCATTGCTGACAGCCCTAATCCAATCGGAGGAGAGAAATGGTTCTCTCAAAATGTCTTCCAGGGCACACCCTGCTTTCGTCATCTCAAAGGAAACGTGTGTGTTGGTGTGTGTGTTTACATTCTGTAGACTGTAGGAACCCCCACCCACCCCATCACGCGCACACACACACACCCTTGAAGATTTCTTAGTGTAACAAGGAAATTAGCTTCAAACACTGTCATGTTCATTCTTTTAAGAAAGCTCTTTGAAACGACAAAGAAGATAAATAGAACACGCGTTTCTGCGCATATGAATCATGCATTGTTAGCCCTTCGCTAGCTGCTCAGTGGAGCTAATGTGACTTGCAATGTGACGGCACCCATTGTGCTTTGTTCCCATGCCAACAGTGGTGATCAGTTGTGAGAGATGGACGTGCTACAGGCATTATGGGATGGGCGAGTTCCAGTGAGACATGCGTTCTGTTGTTCTGAGATGAAAAAGAAAGAAGAATTGAATTTGGAAGAGGTTCCACACATGGATACAGACGAACACATACTAAATACAATATAGTGAACAGAGTTTCAGTTGAAAATTGGGTGCTAAAAGTGTCTGTGTGTGTCAGTACAATAGGCATGCCTGTATCTTGTGAAATAACAAGGCAGAGAACATCAGGGTGGGATATCATCATAGACGAGAGAATACAATCTCAGTCTCCCTCCAAACCAATCAGTTCGCTGCTACGAGGGCACCCCATTGAATGCCCACTGGGTAGGACTTCCACGAAGGAGTTTCATCATTCTCCTCTTCCACTGTCCTTTCAGCAGCATGGACAGCTCCACACCATGTCAGCACCATGGACAGCTCCACACCATGTCAGCACCATGGACAGCTCCTGATCCTCTTCGGATACCTCAGAGCACACACACACACACTCACATTGAGCTGAGGATGATGTCCAGCGTGTTGTTTCTCTACAAACCCACAGTCACATACACTGACTCACGCACACACACGCAGGATGTAAATACTAATCAATGCTTTTCCTACCTCATTAGCAGTGTTCATCACTAGCCTTTGACCGGTTGTATAGATCGCTCCATACCTAGAAGGAGACTTATAGCGTATTGATTACAACTGCAGCCACATGTAGTGGTAGTCCAGCCAGATGAATACTGTTGACCTGCAGTGTATAATGCTATGTAGTGTTACAACACACATACACAGACCAACTCTCTCCAAATAATTATCTCTTGTTCTCTCACGCATACACACACCACACACACACGCACTAATTATAATGGTGCCTTAGATGGTAGTTTGACATGTAAAAAAGACCGTCTGGAAGAACTGAAAACAAAAAATGTTTCTCGTCCTTTTTCCCTGGTTTTCTTCCACTTGAGCACCCCTCATGCTTTCTGTCTGGCAGAGTGCCACCACTAAGCCTCTCTCTCCCTTCTCTCTCTCTGCCTCTTCTCTCCTTCTCCTCCTCCTCATCCTCCACCAAACTTTTTTCTGTTTCATTTCTAGCTCACTGCACCAAGAGCTCTGAAATACAATGGAGCAGTTTTAATTACAAAAGTACAGACAAACTTTTTTTTTACCCCCCACCCCCCTCCCCAACACACAAACACACACACACACACACACACACACACTCCTTTCTTTCCCCAGTCCTCACATCTTCCTCCTCCTCTAAACCCTGGTTATCTACTGATTTTAAGCCCATTGTTGCTTAGCCAACAGAACCAACAGAGCCAAGTGGAGGTTCGATAAAGCAGAGCGATAGTTGTCTGACAGAGCGATAAAGTGCTGGGCCTAAAATGTCTCCCACTGGGCTGAGTTCACAGCAAATCCCAATAACGTTGTGACAACTTTCTTTGCTCGCTTCCCCTCTCTCTTCTCCTGTAGGGAATGTCAGTTGACCTCCAGCAGAAAGCATTCATGCAGCTACATGTAATGCAACCTAGTTGGTAAACAAGGTATGTTGAGCAGCTTTTCACTTCCATGTCCACACCACTGTTCTGGTGGCTAGAGAGGCTGAGTTCAATGGAGGAAGGAGGCTATCGTCAATGATCTCATGCCCTTAGTAGACAGGTACTGCCTGGTCAGAGGTGTGTGTGTGTGTATTGGGTGGCTGTGTGTGTGTGTGTGTGTGTGTGTGAAGACGGAAGTGTCAGAAAGTTGGCCAGAGGGGGATGTGTGTGTGTGGATCTGTCTACTAAAATATGTGTGCGTTGGCCCCTCTGTATTTCTGTCTGTTCCAAGATCTTTGATTTATTAATGCAGTGCTCTTTCACTCACTCTCTTTTTCTCTCTCTCTCTCTCTCTCTCTCTCTCTCTCTCTCTCTCTCTCTCTCTCTCTCTCTCTCTCTCTCTCTCTCTCTCTCTCTCTCTCTCTCTCTCTCTCTCTCTCTCTCTCTCTCTCTCTCTCTATCTCTCTATCTCTCTCTCTCTCTGTTTCTCTCTCTCTGTCTCTCTCTCTCTCCCTCACACACACACACACATTCTCTTTCTTACTGTCTCTCTTTTTTTTCCCTTTTTTTTTCTCTCACTCTCCGTCACGCACACAATATATTCCCTGAATCATGACCTTCTCATCAAGGAGGCGAGTGTGTGTGAGTGTGTGCGTGTGTGTGCGTGTATAATGTCAAGACAGTACATAAAACTCAGGATGAATTCATTTGACAGTGGCCTCTCAGATGAACCTCCAAGCTAAAGCCCAGATGTAGGTGGTAACTGATGAGTTGTATATGGTCTCAACAAGCAAGTATAAGTCTGAAAACAGCCCTTGTTACACATGTGGTCCTTCCACACAGATGTGCTCACAAAAACACACACGTGCAAACACACACGCACACTAAATAGACTTCATTATCTCAAGTCACCCCCATGCATATTGATCTGTAAACTGAAAGTGTGAGTGTATTGACCTGTTTGTCCATAGGCTCTAATGAAGCCGTCTCCGTCAATTCAGCAATGCAGTGAGTCCAATCAATCCCATTGACACGCAGGTCGTCCAACACAACATCACCATGGCTCCCATCCCCGATCTCGCAGTGAGCCCCCTGTGTCATTCTATGCTCAACGCGGAGCTGATAAGAAAACACAAACAGAACTCAACCAGGGCATAGACACTTAGATGCAGTAACACACAGACTATGTCACAGACACCCTCCGGCAATTCCAACATTGGAATCAGCATATCACATCATGACTTCAAAAGGATTCCAATTCCAGTCCTCTTAATGGGTTTGCAATGGGTTTGTTAGCCTATTGCAATCCATGTCTGATCTTGTAAATTTGAGTTCCTTGGAGACCAGGAAGAGAATAGGAAGTCTATTTGTGTTGCACAGGCTGTGTGCTGGCCTGTGTCTAGACACCCAGGTCAGGACAGGGTCAGGACAGGGTCTCTGTGGGCTTTAATAGGAACAGGCAGCAGATGAGGCTCTCTCACACACACACATGCAGTTTCTGACTTTCTTCTACACACACAAACACAAACCTGCATACACACACACACACAGACACACGTTCTCTGTCTTTCTCACACACACACATTGTCAGTCTGTCTTTCTTTCTCTCACACACACTCTTTCTCTCACACACACATTTTCTGTCACACGCACACACACACATTCTCTCATACGTACACACATATGCAACACGGAAACTGCTTCAGGCCACACCTGTGATGGGACACACACACACGCTCACACACACCTCCGTGAGCGATATTCTACAGTAGCAATAAAGCTGGTCCAGAGTGAAGATAAATACATCATCCTGTCCCTTCATGCCTGCCCGGTGCCATCTTTACCATCCCCTCAGACAACACAGGCTGGATTACACTTTAATTGCACTTACATCACTGGTGTGTGTGTGTGTGTGTGTGTGTGTGTGTATTTTATGGCTTGCGTGGGCTGGAGGGAACAGAGGACACTGTCTCTGTCCCTACACAACCCCTTGTCGACTCATTATAATGACGAACACACACACGCACAGAGACAAACACTGGGTTCAATCATGCACTCAGAATGAATTTGTTACTCTTTTTGTTCATCGTCTATTTAATTCACCAAAAGAGTTAATAGAGCAATCTCTCTGTCTGCAGTCACAAAGAGCTGCTGTAGCGTGCAGTGTCTACCTGCTGTTTTCACTCTCACACACCTGTAGTGCTCCACTCTCACAGGGAGATGGTCAAATTGTTTTGGGGTGAATAGAACGGCACAAGTCGCTTTTCAGTGTTTCCGGTCGACATCTGGGCAAATACACTTGGTTGAAATGCACATTTTTAATATACCTTTTCAAAGGGCAGACAGTACCCCCCCCCCCCCCCCTTCCCTCACTATCCCTCGACCCCATATTCAACAGACGTGAACAAGGGAAAATGCTCTCCGTCCATCCATGCGTGTTGAGAGCAATCGGTGTGTGCCTCCATCCAGTTTCATCCTAATGACCGACTCAGCTATCCGTCGCCGTGGGCTACCAACAGGGGTGGTCGTTTAATTACACTTAACTTAATTATTTAGATTCCTGCTGGCCCTCGTCTGTATTGCAGTGTCTCATTGTTCTTGATGCAGTTATGAACAGACTCATTTACTGTCATTCTCAATTTGATCTGTGTATTTGTATGGATAATGTGAGCGTGGACAATGTGAGCGTGGACAATGTGAGCGTGTGTGTTTTGAGCTCCAGGCCCCATTCACTTGCTAGAGTTTTGTTTTACTTTATTCACAGAAAAATATTGCTGCTTGAGTGTAAGAGACTTCAAAACTATCGTATCTTTATGATACTTTCATATCTTTCTGTTACCAGTATCAGTAGATTTGACGAATGAATGTAATTGAACCTTCCTGCAGTCAAGGCCTCGCCATTGTATTTGCGATCAGGTCTAAATAGGAGGGTCAAAACGTAGTGTCTCCAAATGCCTTAGTCTTAGTCCCGCCATTTTCCCTCCTTGTCCGTCCTCGGCCATCCCTCCATCCCTCCATCCCTCCATCCCTCCATCCCTCCATCCCTCTCTCCTCCCAAGGCTCCCTGCGTCCTGTGGCACATCTGCTAAATGATGGATATGTCCATTCTGAGTAAACTACCAGCTCCTCTTCACCTGTCAGTAGTGTGTGTGTGTGTGTGTGTGTGTGTGTGTGTGTGTGTGTGTGTGTGTGTGTGTGTGTGTGTGTGTGTGTGTGTGTGTGTGTGCGTGTGTGTGCGTGCGTGCAAGTGTGTGTGCGTGTGTGTGTGTCCGGCACACAGCAAATTGCCTGAAGTGGGTTCCAGTTGGTCAGCTGGCCATTGCATTGAGCCTCTGGTGTCTGCCTATGTAGCAGAATGATACCTTGCTAAGCAGGAACAAGGGGAGAGAGTTTTGTCATTCTTTACGTCATTGTCATTCTTCAGGCCATGCGCTACCAGGTTCTTCCGGGTACTTGACATATAGTTTCCTCTGTGTGTGTGTGTGTGTGTGTGTGTGTGTTCACCTGCCGCGGCCTCTCTCAGTTCGATCATACAGCGATAGGTTGTGATGATGAAGCGATCCGCTTAAGAGATTTCCCATCACACTCCATCCTGGAGAGGAGTTCAGAGGCTGTCCATCTGGCCCAGACGAATGAAATGAAGCATGAAAGAAGGAGAGGGGGAGTGGAACGGAGGCTGGGAGGTCGAGTGGTGAGGAAGAGGAAGAGAGATTGTGAGACTGAGAGAGAGATATGGGGGATAAAAGAGAAGTGGGGAGAGTGATGCCGTAGAGGGAGTAGGCGGGAGAGAAATATAACTAAATCAATGCTCACGCGCACACACACACACACACACAGAGCAAAAGTTTACTTCTACAGACAGCATGATGTATGGGTCAATTCATTAAAAACTGATCACCTTGAACATTAGTCTCCAACGCATCAACAAAGTTGATATTTACAAACCATATGTCTTTTTATATCAAATCTATGGAGTATCCAGAACTTTAACAGTTGATTCCGTTTCTGTTTGATCTTCTGTTAACTGACTCTCAGTCAGTCACTCTGGATTTCCGCCTATGGATAAGGTATCTACTATCTTTTCAGTGTGAATCAATTCCAATTTCTGTTGTAGCTTTGTAGCTTTTTCTGTAAAGAAGAGGGGGGAAAACTAGAGAAAAGAAGTGTTGTTTGAGTCACGATCGGCTGAGTTTGTCTCCACCTGAGCTGGAACGAGGGAGTAGAGAAAACAGACGACCCAAACGGAGAGACAGATGTGTCGTGGTTCCTCTTGCCTGCCTGTCGGACAAACACCGATGAGGATGCTTGTGAAAATAAACAACAACAACAACAGTGATCATCCAATGCCAACATGACCTCATGAAATCCAGAGCAGCGTAACCCTTGGAAACCAAATAAACCATAAAGAGTAGGGAGAGAGACTGACCGAAGTCTGAGGAATGAGTCACACACACACACACACACCCTCCCATGTTGTTTTTTCAATTAGAGCGTTGAGTTTGGGTGGAGCTAGGACACCGCACATGCAGAAGCGTTTTTGCAGACCATGTAAATAGTCAAAGCTCAAACGTGCATTTCTCAAAGTCAGGAGCTGGGACATTTGCATACAGTGACAGTTCTGTGTCAATCTAAACACTTGAGAATAATGGAGATCCAGGCTAATCTGTTTTTGCAACTATATGGTTTATATTTTCATTTCACTTAACAGATGATGTTATTCAGATCTAGAGTAATCCTTGTCTGTGAGTGAGGGCTATTGTGTTGGAGAGAGAAGTTAGCTAAAATTGATGTCTATTTTATCCTGATAAAGTAGACAGCGCTTCTTCAAAACCACTATGCACTCGATAGCTGTAAAAGCTGTCTCACATTCTTCGTGTGTGCGTGCGTGTGCGTACCTTTACAAAAGTGTATGGAAGAGAAAGAAAGGTGCAGCGGAATTTGTGATGTGGAATTTGGATGTGTTTTTATTCTGAAGGTTTTGTGTGTGTGTGAGTGTGTGTGTGTGTGTGTGTGTAGTGAGAGAGAGACAGTTGCAGGAGAGAGAGGTTTTGAGATTGAGCTCGGGCGGTGGTTACACTGTCTGAAAAGTGAAATAGTAGTTTGTTTCCCTCCTGTCTGAAAGTGTCCTCTCTTTGAGGAGGATCGCAACTTCTCTGATTTAATCTGTTTCCCTTTCAATCTGTTTCGCAGCACACAATCACGCCTCCATACACTCTCATCCACAAATTGGCTTGGTTGCAGCTTGGGGTTTGGTGGAAGTAGCCAATGACAGGTGGATAGCATATTTCTGTCTATATCCAAAATGTTGGGAGTTTGTTGAGCCAATTCCTCCAACCTAAAAGATTTTCATTGTCAGGGAAGAGGTTCAAATTTCTGTCCCAGTGTTATCTTGGTCCTAAGGATTTCCATTTAAAGGGATTTGTCAAACAAAATTAGTACCGATTGGCTGTGCAATTGAATCCTCAGGTGCTGATTGGCTGTCTGTATGGTCCTCCTTATAAAGAGTCATGAAGATCAGTTTGTTGTTGCTCTTTGGAGAAACACTTGTCCCAGACATGTTCCCCAGCAGTGTGACCTGTCCTGGAAGGGGGGGGGGGACCCTGAAGCCCCCCCAGAGCTAACTCTAATCTGCATAACCCAGGCCCTGATAGGTTCAGCTCTCCGGGTAATAGAATTCTGGAGCAATCTCAATGGGAAATATTTCCCTTTTTACCGTTGCCTAGGTTACCTTTACCCTCTCTCTCCCTTTATTTTCTTTTATTTCGGCCCCTCCATTCATTCCTCCATCATCTGTTTGCGCCAGCCAAATTGCTGTTAAGTGTTTCTCTGTCATACTCTCACTTTAGAGAGGAGGGATGAGGCAGGAGTCTGTGGTACAGAGAGAGGAGAGGGGGGAGAGAGGAGGATGGGGAGAGAGAGGAAAGGGGGATGAAAGGGGAGGGGAGAGAGGAGGGGGGGTGAGGCCGAAATCCATGTTACAGAGAGAGAGGAGAGGGGGAGAGTGGAAGGGAGAGGGAGGAGGGGGAGGCAGGAGTTAACTCACTTAATTTTCCTGGCAAGATACTGTATGGAGGTTTGTGTGTGTGTTGAAGTTTGTTTTTCTCCGTCTTCAAAGTCAGACAAATGTTACATTTCATATTGGCTGTTTAAGACAAGAGTGGCCCAGTGGAGTTGGAATTGGAGATACACCTAATCATGCAAGGTCACACACACACACACCCACACACACAAACACACACACACACACACACACACAGACTCGCATATGAGATTGTTCTTTCTAAACTCTTGCTCAGGACTTGACAGGAAATGATAAATGGATGGCATGTGTGTGCACGTGTGTGTTTCCCGTAGGACAGCTTGCAAAGCCTTGCATTTTGAAGAGATTATAACATATTTATCTACAAGGCCCATCATCAATAAACATGTATAAGACACAGGCATGACTGTGAACATGTCTTGCCACATTACAGAGACAGGGTGTGGCATAATCACAAATTCGGTTACCCTGAGGGCTGCAAGCACATTTGGGTGTGTGTGCTTATTTGTTTCTGCCTCCTGTCTTGCCGACATGAACAGGTTTCTGTCTCCTGTTCTATGTGCAGGTGAGCACCTGTCTTACTGACTTGAGTAGGGTTCTTCTTGATTTGGCATTTCACCTCCTGCGTAGCACCCTACAATCAATATGGCTGTGTGTGTTGAGGGCGGGGGGGTGCGATGCCCTATCCACGACCTCTCCTCACACTAGCAAAGCATTCCAGTCATACACTCGCCCCCTGACGCCCCACTCACTCAATCAAACCCTTCCTCCATCCTTTTTTCCCTCTCCCCCTCTTCCGCACCTCCTTCTCATCATTCTTTCTGACACATTCAAAGCTCAAACCGACACCCTGGAAAGTACCAGAAGAAAACTCCATTCATCCAGGTGATTAATATTTGACTGTTAAAAGAAGCTGAAAGCTGCGAACTTCCGAGTTTTACATGTCCTGCACACGGCGCTCTAGGAAAGTGGAGGAAGTTTACAAGGACGATAAAATTGAGTCGCTGGGGAAATACAGTTTGGTCGATTTATGCCGAGGGAAGGCAGCAGGAGAAAGAGAGGAGAGCGAGAGAAAGAGAAATTGCTTTTTTTACGCTTCTGCTTTGTAAATGACACAGTTTTACTAACCCAGCCCTTCCACAAGTGCTTCAACTGTAATCAAAAGGAATTATATAAATTTACACCTATATATATTTTTTTTATATAAAATGTAATACAGGTGGTTAAAAAAGCAGAAATTAACTCACTTTCATCTTTTCATTTGACACATTTCCATTGAGTGCCTTGGAATAAGGCACCTCAATAGGGTTTCAGTGGACTTTGTGATTCATGCAAATGAGCTGTAAATTCACTGTGGCTTTAACGACATTCTCCATCACCAGTATGGGGTTAATTAGACTTTAGTATAATAATATCAAAAAAGGTTCAGTGCCATATTTCCTCATGCGTGTGATTGCACTATAGTGTCTGGGCTGTGTGTTTGTTTAAATACGTGCGCTTGGTGACAGGGTAATATATAACTCATTTACTGTAGGCCTACATGCCTTTAACTTGCTGGCATTTCAAACGAGGGGCCATGCACTTGTTTAATTTTTAACTCAGATTCACACACACACCCACACACACTAACATACATTTTAATATCCGTCTGTATGGAATGCCAGACCATAATAATGCTGATGCAAAGGCAGGAGGAGGCTGTGGGAAAATCGGCTGGTAGTCGCCTCAGATCTCGAGAGCCTAACATTATTATGAAAAGTGTACATGCACACTCACGCACACACACACCACAGTCACAATCCATGATTACAGTTTATTCCCCCAGGGAAAGCCAGAGGCAAACAAAGGAGCGTTGTTGATTACTTTAAAAATGAGTGTAAATGAAAATCTAAAATGATTATGATTTGTGCGCTGGACTCAAGTGGCTAGAAGGAAGGGAATGAGAATCCCAACCTCACGGGGGTGACAGCTTGAGCACGGACACTCAGTCACATGTTGGTCGTCCCCCTCTCGCTCTCACTGTGTACCTTTGTTAACCCTTTCATCATCTACTTAGTCCTGTCTCTCCATCAAATGCATACTCATTAAGCAACCTCCATCTTTTTCTCTCTGCGGGTCAGAGCGTGTGTGTGTGGGGGTGGATGAGTGGGTGGGTGCGTGTATGTTTCCATGTTTGCAAATGAACTCAGAGGCACTGGCAGTATGGATTTTGCTGTGAGGATAAGATGCAGCCTTTACAGCAAGAAGCACACACACATACTCTCTCTCTCTCTCTTCCTCACTGTGTGTGTGCTGTGTAGCAAGTAAGCAAGCAGACTCAACACAAACTGGAACTGCCCTGATTCAAACTCAGTTTGCGATGGACACACACTACTTCACCACTCTGGACTTGCTGAGTGTGTGGGTCAGTGTGTGTGCATACCAGTGTGTGTCCATCGCACACACACTGACCCACACACTCAGCAAGTCCAGAGTGGTGAACTACAGTGTTTCTCAATGCAGCTCCAAGGTAAACACGGGAGACGAGAGGAGGGGAGGCAGTTGAAAAATTAGGAGAACTACGAAAAAGACATCCCACTGATTCCAAAGAGATAGAGAGATAGAGAGAGAGAAAGAGCAGTGCAGGGAGAGATGGAGACGCAGAGGGAGGAGGAGACTGGAGAAGAGGGAGAGGTGGAGATGTGGAGGTAAATAAGAGGGTGTGTGGGAGTTGGGGAGTCGTGTTGTCACATGCAAATGCAGTGGTATTATTCAGCGTTTTTGTAACTACGCACACTATGCATGTTAAGCATCTGCCCTGCAGGATATATCCCCCTTGCACCAATGTGACTTTAGGGTGCATGTTTCTTCAGTGAGTAATGACATTTTGTGTGTGTGGTACAGTGGCACATTGTAGAAGGTATTGCGTTAGATTTCGTCATGGGGCACTGTTTGGTGCTCAGGTGAAATATCTCCTTGGTCTGTGTGGAGTTTACATGTCCCTCCCCATTCTCACAGGGGTCTCCTCTGCAAAGAACCCCAATATAAACACATGCAGAACAGTTTCTCTCCTGCCCATGTCCCTGGTCAGGACATGGGTGAGCACTTGGACTTGGCCCTCGGTCACCTATATGTGGCTGACCACTGCTCCTGGCTGCCCTTGGAGGAAGGACACCAGGATGGGAGAAAAGCAGAGGAATTTCAGTGGTGGACACTCAAGCATGTGTGCGTGTGTGTGTGTGTGTGTGAGTGTAGGTGTGTGTGTGTGTGCGTGTGTGTGTGTGTGTGTGTGAGAGAGAGTGAGACAGCACTAGCCACTGTGCTAGCTACAGACAGCTTGGTGGTTGGTACACTCATACCTGGGAGATCAGCAGGAGCAGATGGCAGAGCAAGAACACAGAGCAGCATTCCACTGCTCTGCTCACAATGTGGGCGGATATACTGTGAGAAACACACACACTTGCTGTACACAGCTATCCACTCCAAAACATGCACACACACAAATACACACACTCGCTGTAAAAAGCTGTCCATACACTGGAAAAACATGCACACACAATCTCCTTACATGGTTAGGCAACTCTGTGAAGGCCTAGCTATCAAGATGTGAAGTTTATTTCGGCAAATAAAACAGAAATTGCTTCTCAACAACAATGCCTCCACCATCTTTAAAGGAGGTAACTAGCCACGCAGGCAAGCAAGCAAGATCTCCACAGCTAGCTCTACTGAGAGAGGGAAAGAGGTTTCTTTTCATCTAGTGAGACTTCCTTCTCCAAGCTAGGTCTCTAAACGGGTCTGCTCTTACCGCGTCCATTAAACACACACACTTCATCTAGTGAGCTGGTCGACCTATAGCACAGCTTTCCTCCTTCATTATGGAGGAGCAGCATCTCTCATATTCATGCCTGGGCCAAATGGCAGCTTCACAGGTGCCCTGGGTGAAACTGGAATAAATCTGAATAGAAAATAAAGCAACTCAGTGTCATTCACACAACCTTTGCTTTAATTTTCACACACATACAGGCACACACGCACGCTTAATTTGTGCACACACACACACACACACAGTGAAGGTTAAATGAATAACGAATGAGACAAACACGTTCACTCACACACACCCACTTGCACGGACCCAATTGAATTGCTTCATAGTAAAACATTTCCCATAACCCCTCTTACAGTAACACGCATTCACTGTTAATGGATGCTAGATTATACATTTGCAAGAGAAAGGGAGGCCCTTAAAGTATGTAGACTCCATTACTAGGCAATATACTTGAGAGTGTAACCCAGAAACATACCCCATGCTGTACATCCACTCAGCAATGTTCCAGACTGCGTACTTTCAAAGTGTCATGGAGGGAGAAATACACCAATCTCTTGGAATCACTCATGAAGTAGAAAAACACTTTGGTGCATTCGTTGGAAGATTGAACCCCTGTGTATATTTTAAAACGCTGACCCCCCACCCCAGTAGACTGGCAGACACTCAACACAAGAGGTAATAAAACCATTTTTTGTAAGAAGCCCTTGCTCAAGACCTTTAAAGTCAACAAATATTGTTGCAGGAGCACTCACATTGAGACAGATACAACTTCATTGATGACAATAAAGGTTCTATGCATCCAAGCAAATACTAGCCAATATTCCCTGAATCTGTTGGGATAATGAGGTAGACTAGTAAATACTTGGGGTTGAAGCAGATTTTCCAAGGTCCAGTTTTGCAGTGCACTGTAATGGTCTTGAACTATTGTTGCTTGACTAATGAATGTGTTTTGGTTTGATGCAGGTGCATTTTATCCCCTAGGGGTGTGAAGGAAGCATAAACAAAACCAAAAACTGTATGTTTCTGAGGAATGCAAAACTTACATAAGATCAGAACTTTTTCCCTGCCAGGCCACTATGGGCTCCCTCTCTTTCTCTCTCCCTCTCTTTCTCTCTCCCTCTCTTTCTCTCTCCCTCTCTTTCTCTCTCCCTCTCTTTCTCTCTCCCTTTCTTTCCCTCTGTCTCTCCCTTTCGCCCTCTCTTTCTCAAAGTCCATCTGTGACCTTCTGCTACTCTTTTATTCCTACAGCTGCTGACCTTCTGCACCAACCCCCTCACAAACACACACACACAAACAAACACACACGAGCATGCACAAACACACACAACCTTACACACTGTCAACTGTACATACACACAACAACCACACATGGTAAAGCCAACACATAGATGCAGCTGGATCCTTTTCTCCCCTCTCTTTCCCTCTCACATCCCAGCCATGTGGAGGCCCGTCCCTCTGGAATCACTCCACCAACAACAGGAAATGTTGAGTCGGTGCACCAAACAACCACAGCATCAAAAGAAAACAACATCAACAACTTTCAATGAGCCAGCTAAAGAAAGTCGGACATTAAAAGATAAAATAAAAGAGAATTAACGTAATCTGTTTCTCCACCCTCCAGGAGTCCTTGTCCTTTATAGAGAACAGGATTAGTGTGGCTGACAGAATGAAGCTGACCTAATAAATAGATGACCTAAATTGGGCTGATTCATGTAGCACAGAACAAGGAGCCACGCGGCTAATGGCTAATGAATGGCTGGGAGCGGAGGGTAACACGCTAACATGCTACTAACAGCACATTAAGGGATACAAGGGACACATGGCCACGCGGCTAATGATGCTCTGCGTGTGGCCTGGCGGCACAGAAAAAGAGACGTGGAGAGGGGGATGAGTGGAGAGGGGGATGAGTGGAGAGGGGGATGAGTGGAGAGGGGGATGAGTGGAGAGGGGGATGAGTGGAGAGGGGGATGAGTGGAGAGGGGGATGAGTGGAGAGGGGGATGAGTGGAGAGGGGAATGAGTGGAGAGGGGGATGAGTGGAGAGGGGGATGAGTGGAGAGGGGGATGAGTGGAGAGGGGGATGAGTGGAGAGGGGAATGAGTGGAGAGGGGGATGAGTGGAGAGGGGAATGAGTGGAGAGGGGGATGAGTGGAGAGGGGGATGAGTGGAGAGGGGGATGAGTGGAGAGGGGGATGAGTGGAGAGGGGGATGAGTGGAGAGGAAAAGGGAAGAGAGGATGACATAGAGGGAAAGAGTGGGGGAGATGGGGGAGAAAGAGAGTTGAGTTCACTTGAGTTGAGGAGTGTCTTGGAGTGTGTTTCCAAACGTCCACTGGTATGCTTCCAGAGTCCACCCTGCTCTTATATGAATGACAGGTACTCTGTTCTCCTTATGACAGTATGATGCCTGTGTCTTGTTCCTGTATAACATCATAGTGTGTAATGCATTAAGGTCTGAACTCATTAGCCATGTGTGTGTGTTTGTGGTGGTGTAATGGCTATGATTTAGAGACCATTATAGGGCCTCTGTCTTTGTTTTTCATCCTTCAAACCCTCTGTGTGTACTTTACTCTGACCCTCTCTCTGAATACAGCCCCATTAGGAAAACACACCCATACATACACACACACACACACACTCACAAATCATTTGATGACACAGAAGCCCCAAACGGCCTCAATGCATCATGGTTTAGGTCTTAGGGCTTTTCCAGACATGGTGCCATGCTCTATAGACACTTCTGTCACCCCTTTCTGTCATTCTAATGTCTCATGTTCCCCTTATTCTCTTTCTGCCTTTGTTTTTCTTTCTATCTCATGCACAAAACACACACAGGAGACGACACTTTTTTGTTGTTGCATCCTTGTATTCTTGTCCTTGTTTCATCTCTCCTTTCCTTGCCTCTTCTCTTTCTTTCTTTTTTCACTCACCCCTAACTTTCTTCCCCAGATAGTGTTCACTGTGGCAGCCAGGCACCTTATGAATAAAAGATGCCTCTCCTCCATTCCATGCCTCGTTCTCCATGTTCTCACCCTGACACCCTGGGCACCATATCTCCTTAATCAGACTTCCTCTCTCACTTTCGCAGTCCGCTATGTCTCGCTCTCACTCTATCTTTTTTAATGACACCCATCCAAATCCCACCAGGCCTTACCCATGGAGTATTTATACTAAATTCCATGCTTTCTATTCTTCTCTTTTTTTGTTTTGGTTCACCAGGGAAGTGCGATTATCGCCCGCAGAGAGAGAAAAGGACGAGCAAGCACCTTTCGACGTTAATGTCCTCCCCCTCTTTTTTCTTTCTTTTCATCTTCCCTTTATCTCTAACTTTCCCTTCCTCTCCTTGACTCCCAGAGATGGCTTCCTCAGGAGGCAGAGCGGGGTGTGGTGGGCAGCAACTCTCCAAAGCTGCCATTTCCTTGCTTGGCATAATCAGTACCATCCAGAGACTTGTGGTTCTTTTTGTCTGTCTCATCCTCCATTTTGTATATTTACCTGTCAGGGGTAAAAAATATTCCCCCTCAGGTACTTAGCAAAGTAAGCTACTATGTTTATTTAGAAATCTAAACCGACAATAGCTTTAAAAAACTATTGCTTTGGCCTGGTAGCAGTTTCCCTGTTCTGTCCCTGCTGAATGCCTGTGTGAAAACACTTATTAGGCCAAACAATTATTCTTTATAGAAATGTTCCTCATTGCACTTGGCTCCGGATTTACATAATTTCTAAATTACGCAGCCCTCTTTCAGTTCCTGAATATTTATTAATATAACAATTTTCAATTATTCATTCTTGACCTCGCAATAAGTCTTTTTCATTTCACGGTGTGCTAGAAGTGTTCAAATTAGGATCTACAATTTTCAGTGAAAGAAGTTAAGTGCATATTATACATGTTATTAGCCAAAGCTAAACAGAATTATTCAAAATTAAATACTTTGGTAGAATAAATTTGTATAACTTTTGGCACTGTATGAAAATACTGATTTTCCTCAAGCTCCTAAACAATTGCTTGAACGTCTCTTAACTCGAATGTTAATAGTGTCACAGGCTCAATCCAATAAGCTTGGACACACATGCGGACACACACATGCGGACACACACATGCGGACACACACATGCGGACACACACATGCAGACACACACATGCGGACACACACATGCGGACACACACATGCAGACACACACATGCAGACACACACATACAGGATGCAGGCCCCACACCAACAAACCCAGCTCTCTCTAAACTTGGTGTTAAGAGCTAAGTAATTGATTATCCAGCAATTTATCGACTTTGGTGTCTCAAGCCCATCCACACCAACACAGAATAATAGATCTGGCTGAGGCAAAAAGACACTAGAGGTGCTCCGATGGTTGGCATTGATCTCAAGACAAGCCCTTAGGTACTTTGTCCTTTAGAGAATAGATTTTTTTCCACAAAGAATGTCCCCTTCCACATACACATATATACACACACAAACATACACACATATACGCACACACAAACATACACAACATATACGCACACACACAAACATACACAACATATATAGGATTGCAAACCTTTAAAACGAGACTGAGCCTTCATCCAGCCATTCGTGCGGCCATCCTTCCATCCATCCATAAATCCAGCCATCCATTCTTCTATCAATCCATCAGTCCAGCCATCTATTCTTCCATCAATTCAGATATCCATCATCCCATCCATCCATCATCCCATCCATCCATCATCCCATCCATCCATCCTCCCATCCATCAATCCATCCATCCGTTCTTCCTCAATCAGTCCATATCATTTATCCATTGTCTTGATCAGTCTTAAGTCTTTGAGGCTCCATGTTCCTTCCTAAGTCTATGTTCCATTCAGCATCAATAAAACATGCATTTCAATCTGTTCATTCATCCATCCATCACAACTGTCCCCTTCTCTCTTTCATATCATTGGATTCTTATCAATCCCTGAGGCACTGCAGCAAATAATAACCATTTAACTCTAAGGCAAGTATTTACCAGAGAGTTGATATTGGTTTCAAGACCAATAAAAAAATGACTGACCATCCTCTGCTCTGCTCTCCTCACCTCACCTTTGTTCTCCTCTCCATTTGTCTCCTCTCCTTATTCTCGGTCCTCTACTATCACAGCAAGGCAATAAACCTAGACCAAGGTCATCTGTAAGTGTTTGGTTGGCTTAGAAATTTTGAAATTAAGGTGTATTATTAAATTGAATGGAGTGTGGCCTACCAGAGAGAGAGAGAGAGAGAGAGAGAGAGAGAGACGAGAGGGGGGTTGTTAAAGTGAGGATCGGAGAGGGGAAGAGACAAAGAGAAAGGTCAGTATACTGAGAATATTGAATGAATGTTGAATAAAAAGACAACTTCCCATCCCAGAAGCTCCCCCAGGTGGCTCCGGGTGAATTGATCAATCCAACGCACCCCTCACATCCAGCAAACCCACCTGACGACAACAACATCAGCAGCATTCACTCTCAATCATGCACTGTAAGGCACACACACGCACACACACACACGCACACACACACTGTAAAGCACACACTCCCTGCTGTGACAGGAGAGCTGAACAGAGAAGCAGAAGCTTTCACACAAAGCCAGACATCAGGATGTTGCTGAAAGAAAACACCTTAAACTGTGTGTATCCTCTATCTGAGGGGAGGGTGGGACAAGGGAGGCAAGGAGCAGAGGAGGGATAGAGACAGGGAAAGATGGAGGGAGAGAAACAGATGTATGGTAGGCAGTATGTGAGATTGGGAGGCAATGTTAGACACCTTTAACTGACAGTCCCACTGTACAACAAGTCAGTGACCTCTCTGTCTGCACAGCTATGTTCTTGGTTAGTTATCCACAGACACCTGTTCTGTCACAGCCATAGGTCTCTGTAGTGTATATTGGTACACAGCGTTCTAGATCAGCCTTTCTCAACCCTGGTCCTGGGGAACTACTGCTCTGAATGTTTCGGATGTTTCCCTCTTCCAGCACACCTGATTCAAATGAATGGATTATTGTCAGGGTTCTGTAGAGCTTGATGACAACCAGGTTTCGAGGTCCTTTTGCAGGTTGTTTTGCAGCCAGGGTTCACATAAGACGAAAATAGAAAGGACCACATTAATACAATGATATCACAGAGCAAGTGTTGGAAAATGGAGGCTTATGTTGAGTGCAAGTACAAATGTGCAAGTTAGCAAATAAGCAAGTGTGCAAAGTACAGGATGTGCAAGAAATGCAGCCAAAGTGCTATCTGACATGAAGCTTAGCAATAGCACTTGGGTTGAAGGGAACTTGGTGTGTTTTAGTCCTACGGACCGTGGTCCTGAAACAACGACCTAAATGCAACATCTACTCGTTTGAATCAGGTGTGTTGGAGCAGGGAAACATCTAGAACATACCTGTCAGTGGGTCCCCAGGGCCAGGGTTGAGAAAGACTGCTCCACCCACGGAAACTCTAGTTTCCGTGGGTGATATCTCTCTATTGGTAATTATAGTTACTCCTGGAATTCACAGGCTAGGTCATTCAACAGGGGAGGATGTTGAACTCCATCATTGATACTACAGCTACAGCATAGAAAGGAACACAGACACAATAGAGTTATGCATATTTTATCGACAAGAAAGTACAACCCCCCCCCCCCCCCCCCCCCAAAAAAAATCATAGTTTGAAGGTCAATTGTAAAAATCAAAATATTCAGAGGTGGATGAGGATGCTGTGGGTGATGCTGAGGGTGAAGCAGGGGCCAGCGAAGGCTTCCAAGGCCCCCCGTAGTCCGGGAGTTGGACCGCGGCCCTAGCCCAGTGTTCCAGGGGCAGCTGTTGGGCCCTGCTGGGGAAACGGGGGCAGTCAGACAGCATGTCCTCCAGAAACTCCTCTTCAGACATGGGCAGGGTGCCCCACGGATGCGGGGCGTGCCCTTCGCTTGTCCACGGGTAAGAAAAGTTCATTGTGGAGGTGGTGTTCGGTGGTTGGTTGTTCCTCTTGGATCTTAGGGGCCTGCTGCTCTCGTTCCTCCCTGGTAAAGACGAGGGCTTTCTGGTGCCGACCACTGTCAGTCGTCTCTCTCTCTGCGCTGTCCTCCGTAGGCTCCGCCCCCCCACATCCAACGACGATCCTGCCTGCCAATAGAAAGAACCAGTGTTCCCGTGAGGGGGCAGGCTGATCTGAGGCAAGGTGCTGCCAGAGGTTTGGGCACTGGCACTGGAGCTGTTGAGCTTCCTCTGTTGCCTGTTTAAAGGCCTCCCCATTGAGTACTGTGATTAGTTGCAATTACACGTGTTGTTTATGAATACAGAATAATAGGCTTAATGTTTGTAGATGGTGATGCATTTTTTAAAGATACGGTTCTGGTGAGTTTATGCTTAGTTGCCATAACACACGGGCAGACAGAACAGAGTTTATTTTCCTCGTGGTAACAAGACCATTGTGATGTGTGTTAATGTTTTGTTTGGAATTTAAAATAGTTTGTTGAATTATAATTGTCACAAATGCCATCTCATGACACGCAGATGATCATATTGTGCAGAACCTGGTGCAGGGCTCTCACGTTTTATCAAAAGTTTGGCGTGAGATTACCATAGGTCTACCTGTCAACGTTTGGGTAAGTTCTAAGGTATCTGGGAGACTGAGGCGGGAGGGGGGTGCTGGTGTTTCTGATTGGTTAGTAGGTGGCATTAACTCTGTATAACTAGCGACAGCTATCAACTCGGCAGAAAATTTACCTTCGTATGCCTGGCTACATGGGGTTGTGCGTGGGAAATTGAAAAAACAGGGGTTACACATAACCTTTAAACTAACTTAATTTGATACAAACTTGAATGGTTAACTCAGTGTTAGTCACTGATTACTGCTGACATACGCTGTTTTGTGTGTGAAGAGTTTACGGAGTGCCAGTTAGTGGTTAGAAATTACTGAACACCGAAAACCTTTCATTCCAACGCGTGGAGGAATCCTATTTGCTCAGAGGGTGTTGCAGCCTCCGTTACTAGGAAACGATTAAAAAAATTGTATCCCACAAAATGTAGTTTGGATACGCTCTCAAATGTACTAAGTGAACTACGAAAGTCCCGTGTAAAACGTCATATCCCAGAATGCAATGTCACCAGGAAGTAACCGCCCCGTTTAAACACATGACTTCTGGTACCCGGACGAAACATAACAAGCGAGCAGACCTGTGTTTCTGTCAGCACAATAGTACTTTACGGACTATTTATTCATATCCACAAACTGTCTATTAATTTTGTGCAAAATGAACCTGTGCTGTTTGGTCGTCTCATTATGTCTCGGTGTAGGGGTTATGGCAGGAAAATACTCGCGGGAGATGAACGACCATAAGCCTTCTGGGGGGGATGGCAAGACTGTGGAATTTAGGATAGCTAAATTGAACCAAGTGTGGGAGAAAGCTATCAGGGTAAGACGATCCAGACATTTCAGTATTTGTTCAGGCAGGCTACTTATACCTCTCTCAACATACCCTAGGTACACAACTTCCTATTTTTTCATATCCATAGTTACAACATCGTTGATTATCTACACCTGTGTGTGGATAGCAGCTGTATGGGCCTAGTGAAGCATATCCTGGCTGTTCTCCAGTTAGTTAGTTTGTAAAACCAAAGTCTGACAGCAGACAAGACTATCAAAAAGTTATCCCTTTTGGCACTTTTAGCTCCTGTATTATCACAAGAACTGCAGTGATTCATATCAGTTTTAGTAGTAGTTTACTAAGGCATGTTCCCCCTTCCCTCTAACCCCCAGATGCAGTTGCCTCCGGTGCGTCAGGCAGAGCTACACAGCGACCTGAAGATCCAGGAGAAGGATGAGCTCCAGTGGAAGAAGCTCAAGGCCGAGGGTCTGGATGAGAACGGAGAGAGGGAGGCCAAGCTCCGGCGCAGCTTCAACGGTGAGTGGCAGTAGCTTCCCCGGGTGCCTCTCCATAGTCTGGACTAACCTCCTTGCCTATGTTCTTGAACATTCCTACCACGAGCGCATAGATTTCAAAGCAACATTTATCAGTCAAACGATAAACGGCTAACTAAACTATGTATCCATCGTCTGTCCGTTCTAAATCAGTCCATCTTTCTAGAAGGCACCCAATTGATTGAGAACGTTTCCCTCTGAGGTTATTTGCCTACTGCACATCTTAAATTATTCAGCACTTTTTTTTTTTGCTGAGTCCGGAACACAAAATATGAAAGATAAGGGACATGAGGAGGGAACATACCCCTCCGTCCTCTCCTCCTCCTGGAGGAGTTTCCTGCGGGTCGAGGCTACTGCGGAGCGTGACTTATGCAATGGGAGATTGATATTGCGTTGCTTAAGCTTCTCGCCGTCGCTTCTTGTTAGCGTGACAAAACGAAGTCCCTTCAGTTAGCCTTGCAGGGTCATTTCCCATTCCTCATTTATCACATTGAACAAAGTTTCCCTTAAGCTCTCCCGAGGAAAAGGGAAAGGACATCTGAGGGCAGGGAAAGGGATATATGAATTCCGAAAACGTCTTATATCCAAATTCGAGTTCCCAAATGTCCTTTGCATTGGGATCATTCAACTATTCAAATCAAATAAAATGTATTTGTATAGCCCTTTTTACACGCAACCATGTCACAGAGGGCTTCGCATACGCCCATATAACTGCCCCTCAACCAACCTAAACCCTCAAGGATTGTCTCACTTTAAATCAAAAGTGCTTTCAGAATAGTTACAGTGTCCTGTGGCACCCTCACAACTGGGCAGACTACCTCAGTCTTGCTCAGCTCCAACCATTCCCCCAGCAGCTGGTTTGAAAGCCTGTGCTCTTGTTCTCGACGAGGTCCTTAAGTTGTGACCCTCTCCATCTTGTTTCCATAGTGATCCTGGCTAAGTACGGCATGGACGGGAAGAAGGACACCAGGCCGCTGGAGTCCAACAACCTGAAGGACCACGACAGCAGGGAGGGGGACATGTTCGACGACCCGCGCCTGGACAAACTCTGGAACAAGGTAGAGAGACCGAGGGGGGAACGGGGTTTGGGGGTGGAGGAGGAAAGGGGGTGGGGCGGTGGAATACATCACTCCATGAAGCTTCCTGGGAAAGCTGTGGGACTTTCCAAGAGCACTGTCATCTGTGTTTAAGGTTGTGTATGGTCGGTCATATGGTCTCAAGCGTTGTCCCAAGTGTTACCCCTAGTCTGGCTTTCCCACCGACAGGCCAAGACCTCCGGAAAGTTCTCTGAGGACGAGATGGAGAGCCTGAAGAGAGAGTTTCAGCACCACAAGGACAAGATCCACGAATACAACATCGTCATGGATACCGTTAGCAGGACAGAGGGTGAGAGCGTCAAGCGTTTATTTTTCCTTTTCTCTCGTTTCTCATTGCATCTCTCTCCCTCTCCTCTCACTCTCTTTCTATCTAATATTGTCTCTTGCCCTTTTGTACTCATATGAGCCCTCCTACTCACATGTAGCCCCTTCCCTGGTTGTTTGTGATTGGTCGTATGGGTCATGTGTTAATGGCAGAGCGTCGTAGCACCCCACCCTGTAGAGGTTGCTACGCACCATCATCCCCAGTCACATCAGATCCCAGCAGTGCTCTCTGAGGTGAACAGCGCTCGCAGCCTTGCAGAGAGAAATGTAGAACGTAGATGTTACCCCTCTCTCTTGACTCGGCACGACCGATAGGCTGTTGCAGTCCAACAGAAGAATTTCCCATCATGTTTTCAAAGGGTCTCTCCCAGCCACTTTTCTGCTTGTCCAATGTCATCCGTCAGACCCAACTGACATCCAATAAGAGCTCCCCAAGGTGGGGTTGTCAAAGCCATTCTGAGTTCAATTTCTCTCTGCCCCCTCAATCCCCCCCCCCCCACCTCTGCTATGTCCACCTCCCACCCCTCCACTCTCCCTTTCCCCCATCAAGCAGAAAGTATAGTTATTTGACCCCATCTCTCTCTCTCTGTCTCTGTCCATCTTTTGAAATGCCACCTGTCATTGAGTGGATGTCATCTGCTGTTTGCCTCTGGCTACACTCCCTGTGCTTTGTGTAGTTCAGCGTGCGTTTTGATGCACAGACTGTTGGCAAATGCAACAAGCACATTTGTGACTAATTATGTTTTTGCCATTTGAAACCAACAAGGGCAGGCTACATTTGTAAAGGATGTATGTAATTAGCACAAACCTGTCTGTTGGGCAGCGATAGTGAAGGATCTGCTGAGTCACTCTCTCGTCCCTTTCCCCCCCATCTCTCCTCTCTGGTCTCCCTCTCCTCCTGCACCCACCCGCTCTCCACTGCCTTTCTCAACGCCTCTCTCTCCTCCGTCTCCCTTCCACCCGCACCTGTAGAGATCCACAAGAACGCCATATCTCCTCTGGAGGGCGACGTGAAGGAGGACGTGCTCCACCAGAAGCACACGGACCTGAAGGACAAGATGAGGAACCTGAACCAGGGCTTCGAACGCCTCCGCAAGCTCAGCCATGAAGGCTTCAGCGAGGACAGCGGTGAGTCAACCACTCCTCTCTCCCCCCCCACGTACTTGACTCCCTGTACAACCTTACTTGTGCGCACACAGACACCCTCACACACGCAGCAGGGGTTGCTGTGGAGTTACAGAGGGTAATCCCCCTTCATGCTGACTCATGCCAAGTCTCTTCATTTCCACTCTTTTGGCCTCTACTCCGCACTCTCCCTCTTTCTTTATCTCTCTGTCTCCCTTTCTTTAATTTATTTTCACCCTCTTTTTTCCTCTCTCTCTGCCCTCACCACTCTTCCCTCCCTCCTCTGCAGAGTTCCGGGAGCCCCGTGTGATTGAGTTGTGGGAGATGGCCCGGACTGCCAACCTGACAGACGACGAGCTGGACTCTCTCAAGGTGAGCCCCCCCTCCTACTGCCCCTACACCTCCTCCCCCGCCTTCTCAATCATGATCCACTGGTATTCACAAAAGGATCCTAGGTTCAACTCCTATCTTAATAAGTAGTGCCACACACTAACTATCCTCTGATTTGACCCGCTCCCAATTCCCTCCACCCCTTCCTCCTCACCTCCACCATCCTCATCCCCTCCATCCACCCTCCTTTTTTCTCCCCCCGTCCCGGCCTGCAGGAGGAGCTGCGGCACTTTGAGACCAAGGTGGAGAAGCACAGCCACTACCAGGAGCAGCTGGAGCTCTCCCACCAGAAGCTGCGGCACGTGGAGGCCCTGGGGGACCGCGAGCACATCCAGAGGAACCAGGAGAAGTACGACAGCCTGGCGGAGAAGACCCGCGAGATGGGCTACAAGGTGGGGAGGGGAGGGGAGTGGAAGGGAGGGACATATTCAGTCTAGAGAGACAACAGAGATGGTAGGGGATAGAAAGGGAGAACACATGCTAACTATCTGTCTGTCTGGGTTTGGTTTCAGATGAAGAAACACATGCAGGACTTAACTAGCAAGATCTCCCGCCAGGGGCTGAACCGCAACGAGCTCTGAGCCTAGCCACCCTCATCCTTTCCCTCATCCTCCCTTTTATCCTCACCCTCATCCTCCAACATAGCTGTCACACCCCCCCCCCCACTCAAACACACATACAAATACAGATGAACGCTTCCATTGACACTCAAAATCATTCTTACATACAAGCATTCACTCACTGTCTCGCTTTGGTAGACCAATGTGTAGGGAATGAGTATTTTGATGAGCATTTTCGATTAAGATTTTCTAATATCAATGATGATGAACTGTTATGATTCATGGTGTTGATGAAACTGTATTTATATATAAGGTTAGACACTTCTACTGACCATTTGTTCATAACTTCTAGATTAATTTGTTGACTACCATATCTGATCCCGGTCCTGCTTATTTTCTAAAGGTACTGTAAGGTAAGAGAGAGGTACTGTAGTCAGGTACTATTGAACACGAGTTACTGGAAACGTTCTTAATGAAAATGTGTCTATCGTGAAATGAAATGTCTGTCGATATCAAAGCAGTGTGATTTTCTGCATTGAATTGAACTATTGATGACACACACAAGAAACATTCCGCTTTGTCATAAAACATTTTCATTGTCAATGTATGAAGGTTTGTACCTTAAATTTGGTAGGAACCTTCAAACTTTCTTTTCAATTAACATTTTATCTAGATTTTTTATAAAACCTACCAACAACCTAATAAAAATGACTACAAAATCTCCACCTAAGCGTGTGCAATTGAAGTACATTGATTTTAGCAGAGAGGGCAGCAGCCTTAAATTGATACCTGAGGGTGTTGTTCTAAAATGTAAATAGACTTCTCAATCAAACTGGATGGAACAAGATTCAGAAAGGAACATAGTGGCCCAATGTTTAGAGCACTGGAGCAAGACCTAGCAACATTACAGTCTCATAAAACAAGGTTTACATTCAACATGTACGATTGAATTGATTGAGTTAATGTCCACCCCCTCCCATCCTGTGCACAACATTGAACCTGTCAAAACAGTCTAATACATCATTGACACCGGACGGCATTGCACCAACATGGAAATTGACTTCAAAATCTCATGGGCTGATGGGTTTGTCATCAGTCATGCCAGTAGAGAAAGTACATGGTTCTGTGATATTATAGATCATTTTCAATTGATTGTCAATTAGCCAGACGCTTGGGTGCTCAAGCCACCTGTCCAGATGAATCAGGTCTAATGCAACTACGTGACCTCTGGTCCATTTGTTTGCTGTAGATCTATAACTACTCCCCTCTCCCCTCTCCCCAGCCCATTAGTGGTAGTTAAGGTATGCTTACCATACCAGCTGTGGTATCAATGGGTTAGTTCTGTTAGTCTTTTTAACATGAATATCTTACTTTATCTTCAGTGGAAAAAGTGTAGTCGGTACTTCAACTTTTGTGAGTGTTTTTAAACACGAGTATGTTCGTGTTTAAAAAGCCGTGTCATCATGGCTGTGTTGGTACATGCCAACGTGATAGTAATATGACCAAGTTCACTCACTTCCAGACGTGAGTTATACTTGGAGTCTTTCCAACACATACGACCATTAACACAAACATTTATTTAATAAATTGATGCTTTTTGTATAATGTATTTTTGCTTTTACAGGTGTATCATACAAGTCCCATCAAAGTTAAAAGCAGTCACTATTTACAAGTTGTTTCCAAGAAAGTCAGGCTTTGTCACAGGTTGCACAACATTATACAGTAAATACACCTGCTTTACTGAACATCAATTCCCTGATTAAACATTCCCCAGTTTATACAGCCACAAGGCATGAGTATTGACTAAGTACATGTAAAAAAAAGAAGAGCACACTGAATTTTGGATTTCAGTGTCCTTTGCAGGATAAATACACATGATTTGTAGTAAAAATCTAATTGTCTTCTTTCCCTGATTGCGTTTTTGGGGGGCAGAGGGGTTAGGTCTGAGGGCCCCACCTCCTCTGCTCCAGCTCGGCCAATCGGTCCTCCCTCCCCTGCGCGTGCTCCGCCCCCACCCTCTGGGCCGTCTCCGTGGCTGCGATGTCTATGTGGGCGTACCTGGTGGAGCCCCCTCCTGGACGGAAGAAAAAATAACACCCCAATCAGATAACAGCTGTGCTAGGCACACACACACGTATGAGCTGCTGGCCTAGTTCTCTTCCATCACAGCAATCACATGCTATCATACTTACAGTAATGATGTTAGACTGTGAATAAGCACTTATAAAGTCATGAAATAATGGGTCACACGGAAGCCATTTTAATTGGACACAATTATAGTCTGAAGGAAATACACCTTCACAATGTGCAGTGTGGACCCTAACCTGTGAGACTGTCTGGCAGCACAGTAACAGTAGGTTGGAGCCATCATTAGGATTAGGGTGAAGCAAGCAGTTAATTAGAGGGGGCATAGCACGAACACTTATGTCATTTCACTGTTAAACCAATTACCTACAATCACAAAGCAGAGTGGCTCATAGTTTATCATATAAGTGAATATGTATAATGGACAATATGGCATTGGGGTCAATAGCATTCAGTATCATAACTTTTTTAAATTATGAGAATAGAGCTCTATGGAATAATTTCAAGTTATCTATTCTTTTGTTATGAGTTTTGAAATTAAATGGTATTTATATTATTTCTAACAAAATCTAAACACTCCTAAATGTGAGCCCTGAAATTTGAGAAAGCCTTACATGTTTGTTACATAAAAATTTGATTTCACACAAACACCACAATACACATGTTCTGGCAGTACATAGACATGGTACAGATCCATTCCCTGGGGGAATAAAACCCTAATATATTATTTATTGCTGCCATAAACTGATAATTTGTGCACTGGGAATCTGAGCTGCACCAAGCGAACAGCAAATAAGATATATGACTGGTTTGGATGTACATTTTTTTATTCCACAGGGAATATTTGAAATACTATATCAGTGTTGCCATCAAAAGCAGAGATGTGAAAATGAGGAAATTCCCCGTTCAGCACTCTGGCTTATAAAAGTGATTCATTGCAGATAACACTGTGTTTCCATGGAGACTTGTTGAAACTGCTTATGTGACAACTCTGTCCGCAGACACTTTCAATTTAAATTATATTATTTAAAAGCCAATTTATTTTTAATACAGGGGTAGTACATGTACAACAATGGTATGGTATTTTACACTAATTAAATCTATTTTAAAAGATAAAGTTATAGCCAACTGCAAGAGCAAAGCCACCAGCCAAACCAACAAGCCAATCAAAGTAAGCTAAGCAGAAATCTTCCTGATCTGTCCATAGAGTCTGCATGTCTGCTCACTCTTATCTGTCACGTGTCAGCGAAAACCATGTCACAGGGCTGTTTAGCCTAACCTTCAGAAGTACTGGTTCCCTGTCAAACAAGACTAAAGGAATATTCCCTTTTGTGCCTACACTAGGTATGTCTGCCTGCAAAGTTCTTCATTCATTTAACTGAAATAAGGTGAAGTGATGTTACCACCATACAAGATATATTACCTGAACAATGGCATGCTGTTTTACACTAATTCTATCTGTTTAGAAAGAAAGTAATTGATAACTGCGAGGGCAAAGCAACCAGCCAAACCAATGAGCCAATGCACATCTTCAAATAAAGCTGCATACACTGCCATTTTGGCTCAGATTTTCTGACCAGTGCAGACAGCTGCGGCAGAGAAGAAGGGTAAAAACATTGATCCAAAATGGCCGCCCAGGGCTAGTTGTTCTTACTGGGTCTGCGTAGCAGCAAAGCGTTACCTCTCGCTGTAGTGGGTGTAGAGGAGAGAGCGGGGGTGCTTGCCACAGCGGGCCCCTGCAGGTCCAGCTCCATGTAAAGCGTCTCTCTGCTAGCATTAGCTTTAGCCACTGGGCTGACGGGTATGTTGACATAGTTTGCGCTGTCACTGCGGGCCCTCACCTTCAGGGACGGGGAGGGGCCCTCTGGGGGGGGAGTAAAGAAACTCCCTGTAGAAGCAAAGAAAAGTCAAACAAAAGAGTCAATAAGTGACATGCCATAAGAACATGATTATGATAGGAAAAGACTGGATGTGTAAGCTGGAAGGGTTAAAGGCAGGGTAGATAAGTTTTGCAGAACTAAACATTTTTGTATCAGGATGTTAAGTTTATTTCAGCAAATATGACAAAAAGGGAATCTCAAAAACATGACCTACCCTGCCAATTATTAGTTAATATAGCTTCATGTTCTCTTGGATGGATTGCATTCCCTCTATTGAAGACATGTGACACTTACTGTACTCTTCTAGTCGGAGCTCTCCTCTCCTCTGGGCTTCAGTCAGCTCATGAGCAGACTTAAGATCTACAGAGTGTAGGAGTACAGCTACTCTCAGTGATTCAGCCATGGTAGCGTTGAGTTGAAGTATAGTGGCACTCCCCAAAGCTGACGTAGAACTGCGAACACATTCACGATGGGTCTTACCTGAGACTGGCGAGTTGTGTCTGTGGAGCACAACTTTGCCAGGGGGAGGGGCCTTTAGGGGCTCTAGAGAACAGGACCAGGGTACCCCCTCGCCCCGCTCCCTCCTCCGCTCCTCGTCCCTCTGTTTGGATGGTTGGTCTGTGACGTTCAGAAAAACAACATTCAGTTTTGTCAGGTAAACATCGGTTTTCAATACGTATTGAACGCATGGCTGAACTCATCGTCGTACTGTGCAGATAAATGAAGAACTATGCAGGCAGACCGACCTGGTATAGGCGTGGAAGGGGACGGTCTTGTTAGTGCTGCACTGGTTCCCTGTGAAACAAGACTGATATGGTTAGACTAAACATGACAGATGGACAGTCCCGTGACATCTGTCATGTGTCAGAAATAACAGTAACAAGGAGCAAGCGTGCAGGACCCATGGACAGATCAAGGCAGAGAGAAAACCAGGAAGTAATGACGGACAGAATGTATTTGAGCAAGGCCCCAGGATTGGCAAACAGGTGAGCAATATTTACATTTAGTCATTTAGCAGACGCTCTTATCCAGAGCGACTTACAGTAAGTACAGGGACATTCCCCCGAGGTAAGTAGGGTAAAGTGCCTTGCCCAGGGACACAACGTAATTTGGCACGGTGAGAATCGAACCAGCAACCTTCTGATTGGTAGCCCGATTCCCTAACCGCTCAGCCATCTGACCCCCCATATGAACAACAGAAAACAAGGAATGTTATGAAAGAACATTAGGAATGGGAATATTGGAAATATTGTCCTGATGGTGGGTCAGTTAGGAACTATGAATTCATTACTGCAAAACAACCCCATGACATCTTACCTGTAAATAGCCTCTTTCCTGAGATGAGTACCATTGCTCATGGGAAATGTAGTTTAGGTCTGAACAGTGATTGCACTGGATGGGGGCATAAGTATGAGGCAGGTGGGGTTACATTGCTACCATCACAACACTAGTAATCAGACATGCAGAGAGAGAACGGAGGAAGAAAACTAGCAGAAGTGCGGAAAAAGGAACGGAAAATACAGAAATCCATGCTGCCAGTAAGGGGAAAGGTGCAGTCTGTCTGGAGCTGCTGACATCACCATGAGACCACACTTGAGGTGACGTAGAATGACCTGGCAAAGTGGAGGTGGATGATGGAGGGCAAACAGACAAAAGAGGAGAGTGATGGGGTGGGTGAGGGCATGACGAGAGGGAGGCAGGGACGAGTGAAAATGGGGAATGGGACAAGAAGCGAGGGAGAGTGGGCCGGTGCTAGACAGAGAGGCGACCGAGGTTATAAAAGCAGGCGTGATGGATCTGGTCAAATCAGGCCAATTAGCTACAACAGTGACATTAGCGCTGGCTGTTGGGTCTGTCTGAGAGGAAAATAAATGGCTGTCTGGGGAGAGGGGGGCAGCACTGTCATCGTTGAGCCAACCAGGCGCTGTGTAAGTGTACGTCGGTGCCCAATTAGTCTTCTTGAAACACAATGTAACACACTGCAAGGCATGTATAATTCTAGAACACTGTTGTTGTAGAAACAAGGGCCTCGTGGTTCCAGTTCTTTAGAACACATTGTGTTCTAGATTTAGCCTGTGACCACAGCCTAGTCTATAACAATGTTTTTGCCTAATATCCCTGATGTATTGTGGGTTTTATTCGGTTAGATAATTGCAAGGTGCATTACTGGGCTCAGAATGCTCAATCTACAAAGACACAGTGAGGTACTTTTCTATCAGAGGAAGATTTGGAAAAATTAAAAAATATTTTGCAACCTCAAAGAATAGCACCGGTTTTCTGTGTTTCACCCTGTTTCATCACATCTAATTAGCCTCTCCGGATCCCTCTCCTACTATCTGTCAGACATGTTTAGCATCCACAAGACAAGTTGTTTTGTTTCGGCTGCGGATGATAATTTGCACTACGAGGAGAAAATAAAAAAAGCAACAAACCATTTCAAATACAAAGGAGAAACAAAATCTATTGGAGACATTAACAATAAATGCGCTAAACAGCGACTATCAAAGGGAGAGACGTGTGTTCCTTTCCGACAGCTGTTGAAAGGAGACTGGAAATGCTCAGAGTTGCTCTGACAGTCTGTAATCCTCAATCTCCCTCCTTCTACCTCCCCCCATTATGTGTCTCTATCTACCTTTAAAACTAAAGGAAATTGACTGCATAATTAGCAGTTAACAGTTGTGATTTAATTAATCTGAATCTAAGCAGTGCCACAGCTCTTTGGTTGGATGAGTTTGGGGGTAGTTTGTATGCATAGCCATCTGTGAGCTCTCTCACATCAATTCAATAGAATGAGTGCCGACAACTTTTTGCCTTTGTTAAAAAACAAATAAAAAAAAACATCAACATTATGCATATATATGCTACATATATATGCATAATGTATATAACCAAGACGATAAAAAAATCCATAAAATGGGTATAGAATAGAAATGATTTACCTGTGTCCCCCTACACACTGGACAGCCTGGTAGGGGTGGTAATCTGAAGGTGGCTGGTATTGAGCTGCAGTGCTCAGAATTGTCCACAGGGGGCGCTTTTCTCTCCCTGCCCTGAGACAGAGGCCGCTCTATAGGGGACATGCATCGCCCCCCAGCCCTATGGAGAGGGTGGTTCGGTGGGTCATCACTCAATCCCTGACCCCCTACACCCCCACCAGTCCTCCTGTCCTTGCCCATTTCGGGTATACCTGCCCGGGCTAACGGATCCTTTAGAGTCTGGCTATGAAGCAGGTTCCTGGGTGTGTCATAGAGCAGTCGTAGTAGGCTGGGGACATGGTATTCCTCTCCTTGCCTTTTGGGGGCAGTAGGGGAACTAGTATCGGTGCTCGGGGGACAAGAGCAAGGTGGAGGGGTAACAGGGCTATAGTCTGGAGTACATCCTAGCAGGGGTGGAGAGAGAGGAGGTGGAGGTACAGGAGGTGGGGGGGGAGGTGCTGGAGGAGGGTGGAGACTGAACTGGGACCCAAACTCCTCCCCCCCTCCCTGACTGGCTGTGTCCAGACTACATGAAGAAAAACTCCCAGAATATGATGATTGGCTGCTGGTGGCGATGCCAATTCCACTGTCCAATGAGCTCTGCCGCCCGCTGTCGTGGAGACCGCGTACATGGCGCTGGTTAGAGGAAGGACGAATCACAGAGCCTCCCACCACAGCTGCATAGAGACAATCATCCGGATTGGGCGAGCCCTTTGTCGTAGGAGCAGCGAACAGGGACTCGGACGAGGGATGCAATCTCCGGCCTGGCTCTGCCCACAAAGAGAGATGGTTCCCGTAGCTTGTGTCCGATTGGCTGGAGGAGGAGCTGGAGATACTGCTGTGGTCATCCCCGGCAACGGAGGTGCTATAGCTATACGTGGAGGCTTTAGAGAGAGAGAGAGAGAGAGAGAGAGAGAGAGAGAGAGAGCGGGGGGAGGCTAAACCTTAGTATGTTGTTTAGTGCAGTGTCTGAGACATGACGTGTACCTGTGCTGCTGTGTGACGTGTACCTGTGCTGCTGTGTGACGTGTACCTGTGCTGCTGTGTGACGTGTACCTGTGCTGCTGTGTGACGTGTACCTGTGCTGCTGTATGACGTGTACCTGTGCTGCTGTGTGACGTGTACCTGTGCTGCTGTGTCTGTGAGACAGCACACTGAGTCTCCTCTCCAGCTCCGACGCTTCCTGGCTGATCCTCTCTTCTGAGACGGACGGGTTGGCAGTCGGATCTGCATGCACACACACAGACGTTGGACGGAAAGAATGACTGTTTTATCTCATGGATAAGCAAAAACAACAGTCAAGTAAATTTAAAACTCAAAGCTTAACAAGTACAAAGGCCTGCAGGCACACACACACAAAAAGACACACTAATAGTCCGTTGATACTGAGATGAATAACATCAGACCTCGAGGGAGTGTTCTTTAATCATAAACCTTGAACAGTATCCAAACCAAGTTTGACTGAAAACTTTATCAGACTGGAGACGACCTTATACGAAACAGTAAGGCTGAACATCTTTATCAGTTTTAAAGAGAAGAAAAACACGAGAGAGGGGGAGACAGATGGAGGGGGAGAGAGACAGAAAGCTAGAGACGGGGGGGGAGGCTGAGTTAGAATTTGAGAAAACACTTAGGAATTCCCCGTCCAGTGCAGTTTAGATACATCGAACACATCTGATGTTCTTTTAAAGGAAAACAACTTTGTCTATAGTAACTAGTCCAGACGGACACTCTGCCATGATTAATGCAGCGAAGTGTTACATAAGAACTTGCTGTAGATGTTGCTGGAGAAGTTGCTGGGGGCAAATTTAAAAACTATTTAGCATTTCCTATATATATATATTTTTTTATATCACAATCATTTTATTCAGACTACAGAGATATGCGAGACAGATAAATAAAAACGTTCTCATTTTAAGTATGTCATTTTTTCAAAAATAATTCTCCAAGTTAATTTAGACTTTTTCAAAGTTATGGATGCACCCCCAAAGTTTTCTTCATGCTTGAGATTACTGTCTGTCTAGCTCCCAAACCCTGCCAATCTTTTCCAGGATATGGTTTCACTTCGACACAGTAGTCTGCCAAACACAAGATTTAGCGTAAAACCCTGCCAATTTACACTCCTAATACAGCTGCATATCTAAGGGGTGTGTGTGTGTGTCGGATCACTTTAATGAGGTGGAAAACCTCTGCCAAATTATGCAGGTAAATTAAGGACATACTGCATTGACAGGTGTGACTGTGTGTACGTCAGTGTGTATGTTTTCTCCAGGCTACAAGACGGCGTTGGGTGGGGGTGTCAAGAACATAACCCCCAAGATCTCTACAGCAAAGTTAGCGCCGTTGCAGCTAATGCTAACCGCAGTGCCTCAGATGTCAGGCTGGCTTGCAATGCTCCACGGGGTGTCGGCTAACGCTGGCTAGCCTGTGCTAATTATAGTGCCTTTGCAGCACTGAATGTCTCCGCCTAAAACAGGCTACAGCTAAAGATCCCAAAGCTGGTAAATACACAGAAGCACTTGGAAAGTTAGAGAGATGCCATGGACATTCACCGTCGTCTGTAGACAACATGCATTTGTGTTAATGTCTTAAGACCACCATGATTTTTTGAATTGATTAGGCCCTGATGCAAAATCAGAACTTTAACAAGTTTTTGTGAATCCGAACCTGAGCATAGACCAGTGTTACAGGGCTGTAGTACTTGGAAATGGTTTAGTCAGGTCCAGAGGCATTTGGTTTTTCAGGTTTCTGTGGTGCTGTTTTGAAGGTGTTAGATCCTGAGCACATGTCACATTTAAACAGAATGTGAAGCTCTCTCAGAACACTACCCTCATACACACACACAAGACCTTTTAATCCAAACAGTGACCCTCAGGGCTTTGAGCATGTGATTCCACCTCTACCCTGGCGCCCAACACACACACACACACATTATCTAGCCATGTGCTGGACTTTAATTATAGAACCAAGATGCCCTTGAGCTAATTCTTAGTCAAAACAATGAGGTGAGAAGAAAATACACGACACAAAACTGAGGAATAAGTGTGTGGATGGGGTGTGTGTGTGTGCACATGCGTGTGTTGTTTGTGTGTGTATGCCCGGATGTTGTTTGTGTGTGAGTTGTTGTGCATTCATGTATGTTATGTGTGTGTGTGTGTGTGTACCCACCTGGTAGGGCAGGTCTAAGGCCATGCGGAGCTCGACTGGGAGAGATCCCTCTGACGATGCAGTCAAACAGGAAGCTGATCTGCTCCCCCTCCGCACAGGACAGGAAGAACACTCCAGCCCCTGAGAGAGGGGAGGGAGAGCAGGAGGAGAGGGGAGTGAAGAACACATCTGCATTCACGTCCCGGCTCTGACGGCTCCTCTACACGCTCTGTCCATTTTGATCACTCGCCCGGTTGGTCCGTCGAGGCCAAATTGCAACAGCCTTAACTGTTCATGTCACAGGCGTGTTTGGCGCCCGAACTGGTTAACAATGAGTCTCGTCTCGGTGTCAATTTAGCCGGTGTAACAAGACATCACCATCCCCTGGGACTCCATACACACACTGCTACCGTGTGTGTGGACACACCCGAGGACTGCTGGTGATACATTCCCGCAGCAACACTCGTCCGTGGGCGCCATGCCACAGTGATACTCTTCGACACTTAACACGTTAGCGTCTGCGTGGTCACCACCGGAAAGGCACATGCGAGGGTCTTCTCAGAATGCTCATCTTACCACCCCCGAGTTGAGACGAGGAGGGGTTAGATGAGGGTTTGAGGGAAGGGCTTGAGTCAATGGTATAAAAGGTTTTGTTAGGTCAAAATGATGGTCCACTGGTATTTACTTGATTTCATATGAATCAATATGTGTGTGTGTTTGTTCTTATATTGGCACGGCTATAATCCGTACTAATGGTGTGTGTGAACAGTATCTAATAGTTGTTGTGTGTGTGTGTGTGTGTGTGTGTGTGTGTGTGTGTGTGTGTGTGTGTGTGTGTGTGTGTGTGTGTGTGTGTGTGTAGGAAAACAGATCACAGAGCCGATAAGTCATGTATCTATGCGGACAACCCAGACATGGGCTCTACTCCAGCACACACACACACAAACCGTCTTTATGACTACATTTTAGGCTCAGCTCAAACACTTTCACTGCCTAACAGACACACCATACACACTATGTATATTGATATATCACTATATCAAACTGCAGAACCAGTGGATTCTGGGTAACATGGTGATTACGAGAGAGCGAGCAGCAGTGATAGGCTGTTATGACACAGGGGGTGTTGTATTTATAGCTGCTATTTGTCAGAATAATGAAACCCAATGCCATGGACCTCACAGTTATTTCTGTATGTGCGTCTCTCTCTCTCTCTCTCTCTCTCTCTCTCTCTCTCTCTCTCTCTCTCTCTCTCTCTCTCTCACACACACACACACACACACACACACACACACAGACACACACCACAAGTCGAATGACCAGCTACTGTCACTTTCACTATACTAAATTCTGTTCATTTATAACCACACAAATGATAAAAAGGTGAAAATTATAAGAAAGTAACAACAAAAAAAGTATATTGCATAAGAACCTCAGCATAGCGCTCAAAAAGTAAGAGTCAAAACCTAAGCCTATTAAAGGAAGACCCCCAACACACGGCACCCACCCCATCCAAACACATTTAACTGCCTCTCGTTCTCCACATTCCTGCACCATCAAATGGACATACAAAGAATACCTGCACCACCTATTAACAACACTCTCACACACACAGACGTGATGTGAAATGGATAGTGAATGCATAGAAAAACATTTCTCACATCCCAGCAATCTCCAGTTTCTGTATGGACATTGCTAATAAAAAAGTGATCTCTTCATGTTGGTCTGTCGGTATAGGGCTGTCCAGTACAGGAGACTAACAGAGGTCCAGTACTATAAAGTCAACTATGCTTTGGGAGTCGTGCTATAACTATATCACGCCATGAGAGTAACATTACAAAACTGTACTCCACTATGAGAGGAAAACATAATTTACACTACACCATGACAGTATGTATAGTATATATAGTATAATACTAAGCTATGACAGTAACAGTGGAGCGTCAGCAGGGCCTCCAGCATGGAGTGGTCGAGGGAGGAAGAGAGATAGGAGGGGTTCTCTACTCACAATATCCACAGCGAGTTCCTCCCTCAAAGACAAAGCCGCTGGGCACGGCGCCATAGCGACGCAGGTCCGACAGCTTCCACTCGCCAATGACGGTCGGGGGGAGGTCCCTGGTCAGGACCAATAGGTCGTTGCACAGGTGGAGGGAGGCGGGGCCACTCTCCAGTTTGGTACCAGGCTGAACGCCTACTGTGAACCTGTGGACTGGGAGAGAAAGAGAGGGAGAGAGGGAGGGAGAGAGACAGAGACAGAGGCATGATGGGCATTATCATATGAAAGTGACCCAGAATCTGTTTCTGACACGATACACAAAGAACGGGTGTATAAATGTGTGCCTAGGCTTGTCAACCTGCTTATTAACTTGTAACGGTAAATGTCTTGTTTGAAGAAAACACAACCACCGAGGCACACAGTAAACAAGCCCGTTATCAAATGGATGAGAGAACACAACATTCACACCGCTAGGAGATACAAGGGTCTGTAATTATGATGAAACACTCGGCTATGCTCTATTGGCTTCCATTCATCACCGCTGTGTTTCAGTAGACAGACCCGCTCGAAACCAAGTGAGGAGCGGGTCCCTCTATCTTGATGTCTTTCTTATTTCTCAGTCTATACCTTTCTCTCTCTTTCTTGCCCTGTCTTTGTATCTCTCATTCTCTCTCCCTATCTCATTCTTTTCACCTCTCTCTCTCTTCCCATCCCTCTCTCTTATATGCACACACACACACTCACGAAAGTCACCTCAGGACAACAGAATCAGACAGTGACCTGCAAACTTGTTTCAATTATTGATCAGTAGCCAATTAGCATGCAGACAGACCTTATCTCCAGTCAGGGGGGCCTTGTCTCTCTGTCACACAGTTCAAATCAACACACACACACACACTCTCCATCCCTCCTCACCCTCTCCCAGGCTGTAACGGAGGCGGGCATCCCAGGCCAGCAGGCCCTCCTGGGTGTCGAAGCCCAGCGCCAGGCTCTGTCCGGGGCACAGCAGGGTGAGGGTGTAGGCCGCCCCGTCATAGCCCTGGCCGGGCTCCAAACCACAGATCCCCTCCAGGGTCAGGTGCACCCGCTCCCGGTGGCCCCGCGCCCTCTCCCCCCGGTCCTTGTACACCAGCAGAGACAGGCAGTCTGGGAGAGGTGGGGGGGAAGAGGGAGAGGTTTGAATTGAGGAGAGAGAGGGGACAGAGAGAGGGGATAGGGTGGTGCAGTGGAGGAGTGATGGACGAGAAGAGGGGAAAGGGAGAGAAAGACAGAGGCGGGGCAAAGGGATGGAAAGAAGATGGGAGAGGAAAAATAAGAAATGATGGCAGGTGGCAGGTGTGGTATGGAGGAGAAAAAAAAGGAACAGACTTTCGGACAGCGAGGGAAAGGATGATGGATGGGATCTGTTTGTGCAGTTCTAATGAACGCTATCATGATACGTGAAACTGAAAACGTTCCCTGGTACGAGCATACTTAGTAACTATGGAATGTGTGCGTATGTGTGTGAAACCATACAGCTGTCAAAACAGTCACTAAAACAATGGAGTGATCCAGAATCACAGCTGCAAACAAACCCAGTTGAATGTGCCAAGACTACACACAGGCACACACACTTACACACTCAGCACAGTATAGTAGCAAATACCAGCAGTATGAATTTAATTTAGATTGATTAAGAAAGTTATAAAATGTGGGCCTGGCAAAAGTTTGGAACAGATGGGACAACATTTTATAAGAAATCAAAAGATGCAAATATAAAATATATAAAAAATATAAAAAATAAATACATTATTCAGCATATTATTTAGTTATGACTGTTGCACAATCTCACCACGTGTTTACTGCAATGTGATATTTGTGCTATGCGCTCTGGGTGGCGCGTTGCCAAATGTCACATTGACAAGTTGTGTCGTTAGTTTAATTCCCCAAAATCAGCCGCCTGAGCTTTTGATTAAAGTCTTTGGCTTCGGAACACTTTACTAAGCAACAGGGAACTAATGCAGAAACACTGCAGATTTCAACCAAGAGCAGTTAGTTGGTTGCTAGTCACATTATAAATAGAAGCGGTTTGCTACGTACCCGCGACCGGAGAGGGCTTCCCAAGCACGACCCACCGGCTCTTCCACTGGAAAATACAAGGAAATACAAGTAATCACAAAATGAATCATTCAGATGGATCCACACGGTAACATATTGATATCATAAAAGATGAAGTTGACTGGAACATTGCACCTTTTTCCCATCTTTAAACTTGACTTGTCCCTCAGCGACAACTGTATCCGTCATCTTCTGTCATGGTTCCGAACAGCTGTGTGTGTAGACTGTGTGTGTGTGTGTGTATGAGAAAGAGAGACAGAGACACAGAGAGAGAGAGAGAGACAGAGAGAGAGAGAGAGAGAGAGAGAGAGAGAGAGAGAGAGAGAGAGAGAGAGAGATAGAGAGAGCAAGCATAGCTCGCAGTCAACCAGGCCCTGCCCTGTTCCGGCAGTGGAGTCAGTTTCAAAATAACTTTTAACGGCCCACCCCCATCGGAGGCCCACAGGCACGACTCTCTCCCCAGAAAACACGCCACTCAGGCGGGACACAGAGGCCAACCACCCACCGTGGACCGTGCCAGAGTTTGTCCAGTTGTTGGGCTGTGTCAGGGATGATTGTTTACCTTGTAGCCAATTTGATTAAACTTACATAACAGGCGCACCTTTCACTTAGCTCAGAGAGTTGGCACGCAGACTGCAGTCTGGGACAGGGATATGGGCTGGCTTATGTCTGTGGCCAACAAATCCTTGTACTAATTTTATTATTTTTTCATGAACGACAAACTATCACATTATGTGCCTGTTTAACAGACGAAGAACAGGATGCAATCCAATCATTGAAAATAAATTACTTTAATTTTTTCCCCATAAATAAATGTATTCTACAATAACATTAATTAAAGGAGCAAAATAACTATTTTAATTAATCAATACTTATTATGATCTTGGAAGATAGTGAAAGTCATTTCTGTTAGACAATCATTGTGGGTGACAATTTAAGCATTGATAAGTTGAACATCATGTCATGGAGTCATAAACTATCTTCATAGAAAAGGTTACAGGCCGCAACTAAACTTCTAGCATATTTTTCTCCCAGATGTCTCTGCCATGCTAGCCACTGTGCATGCAAGGGTTCTCACACAAAGGTGGCCTTGAACTTGCTCCTGTCCACCTGACCCTCACTCTGCCCCTCTGATTGGCCCTTGGCCGCCACTAGCGAGGGGAGCTCCGACGTCTGGTACACGCCCTTTCTCACCCTGCTGCCACGGCAACGGAGCTCCGAGGCCACGCCCTCCCAGTTGTGTCCCAGGTCGGAATCTCTGGAGCCCCGTCTGGGATTCCTTGTTCCAGAATCTTCCGGGTCGGAGAGGGCCCCAATGCGGTCCACGTCCAGCGCTTTCTTGGGGCCCCGCCCGGGGCGTGAGGGGGACTTAGACTTCCGCCGCGAACGCGGGGGAGGAGGTGGGGGGCAGGGTTTGGAAGAGGAAGGCACCTTCTGGGTTCTAAAACTGCCTCCTCTCTCCTTTCCTCTCCCTTTCCTGTCTTTACCTGGAGGACGGAGAGTGGGGGCTGCTTAAACGCAATGTGTCCACACACACGCACGTCAAGCATGCACGGGTTGACTCACAGCAAGCTGGTACACACACTGGCCTCAACACACAATGACCAACTCTGAATTCATTGTCATTGTTGAGTGTCAACTGAAACACACATGGTAGAGAATCATACGTGCAAGAAAGATCAAACAACTTTCTGAAAGAGGACTGTTAACAGAGGGGGTCTAACTGACCCCATACAGAGCAAGCAGATAAGGCCCTGTCATAACATTTCTCCACAACTAATCACTGTTGATGTTTGTGTGTGTATGTTGTAACCATGGAGTGAGCACATTTGGGCACCGGCTGGTAACACCCGTGAAAGTGTCATATTTGACTGAATGTGACAGAATGTGAATATGTGAGCTTTCACAGATTTACCCAATCAAAAACACGCGCACACACACACACACACACACACACACAGGCAGCTGGTAGAGGCCAGTAGACTGAGTGGATCTGACAGACAGATTGTGTGACATCATGGGAAAAAGAGACCAGTGTGTGTGGGGGGGGGGACTGCAAGCCCCACCATGAGCTATACACTGCCATCTGCTGGGGGAATAATAGAGAAAGAGGAGAAATGGGAGGTAAGCTTTAATTTGGGAAAGACTGAAAGGGAAAAAAAGGAAAGGGTGGAGATAAAAAGAGATAAGGAGGGCAAGAGAAAGAGAGCTGGAAAGAAATCTCAACAGTAAAAAAAAAAAAAGAAGTAAATCTTTCCTTTGTTTTTCCTAACTACTTCTCTAGCTTACCAATAGATGGCGCCAGGGGCTGTCTCTCCCTCCATCTCCTTCTCCTCCATTCACCGCCTCTCTCTCTCTCTCTCTCTCTCTCTTTCTCTCTTCCTCCTCTCCTGGCCTCTATGCAACCTTTTACAACTAGTAAACACTTGAGAAACGACTCATGAATCATACTTGTGTGTGTGTGAGATGTTTGTTGACCTCTGAACCCAATCTCTGAACCCAGTTCCTCTGCTCTTCTGTCTCAACCGTCAGAGAGCAGCTGGTATGGTCATATACCACATACACATGCACACACGCAGACACATACACACCTATATACACCCCTTGAGAGATAGGACGCAGAGTAAACTAAATGATGGCATACATTTTAGACACTGCCAACAACAAAAACGAAGCCATTTTATAAAGGAGACACCAAGTGTTCACACACACACACACAGAAAATCCAGAAATGAGTAGGAAACAATGCCAATTAGAACCTCTGAGCTAAGATATTATCTGGGTGAATGAGCGTGTGTGTGTGTGTGTGTGTGTGTGTGTGTGTGTGTGTGTGTGTGAGTGAGTGAGTGTGTGAGTGTGGGGCGGAAACAGAACCTGCTTGTTTGTGGGATACCAGCGCTCCTTGCCTGACTAAGCTTGCCTAACTAGGCATTGAGTGGAAGGGAGGCCATGCATAACTAATGTCCCATTTCCCCAGTCTCATTCTACTGTGCACAAAAGCCTGCGACCAGAGAAGACAGAGGAGAGAAAAGGGAGTGAGAAGGAAAACCACGACTTGCGGGAGAAAGATGAGGAACTAGTACGAAGGGTAACTGGTTTCACACTGCTCCTTCCTGTGCCTGTATCAAACAATGTACAAAGATCCTCTCCCACTGGAAGAAGGAGAAGGAGGGAGGACAGATGGGGGAAAAGAGAGAGAAAGAGATCACACAACCATGTATAGTAGTGAGAGTGATTTTCACCCCATACCATTTATTAGGTCTATGTACAGCTGTGTGTCTTACGTTGCAGTGGAACAGAATAGAATAGAGCCGAATAGAACTGGTTTTCTACTTCCAAACGTAAGCGGGGACAGGCTGAATAGGGTCTCGGTTCAGCAGTGATTACAGTGTTTTAAAATGACAAAACTATGTACAAAATTAGTTGCTAAAACTTGAATATAGATACACTATTATAAAAAGAACAGTAAACAAAAATTGGATAAATTAACTTTCTCAGGAATATATTACAAGATAAAGTACAAATCCAAATAAAGACATTGACTTGTTTTCAAAAGCAGGTTTGTGGCTGTCGGCTGGAAGCCATGATGAACTGGGTATTGTTGCCACGATGGAGGACAGTGGGTAGATAGTCAAACCTAGCTGCAGTCAAACCTAGCTGCAGTCAAACCTAGCTGCAGTCAAACCTAGCTGCAGTCAAACCTAGCTGCAGTCAAACCTAGCTGCAGTCAAACCTAGCTGCAGTCAAACCTAGCTGCAGTCAAACCTAGCTGCAGTCAAACCTAGCTGCAGTCAAACCTAGCTGCAGTCAAACCTAGCTGCAGTCAAACCTAGCTGCAGTCAAACCTAGCTGCAGTCAAAGGTTTAGATAAGGGCCAATAAGGAGAGGTTGGAGGGTGGAAAGAACAGACCTGGAGTGTGTTAAGCACACACAACTCACGCACGCATACACTTTTCTCATTTAAGAGGGCATGTGTGTGTGTGTGTGTCCTGCCTTGTTGTTCCCACCTTTTGTAGAAAAGCGGACACGAGGCCAGCCTTGGGCGATAACGCTGAGCACAGTGGTGGAGACCCGGGACGTCTAACGCCTTCAGCTGTTCTTCTAACACTGAGCGTGTGTGTGTGTGTGTGTGCGTGATCAGGCAGGCGGCAACTCAGCGGCATGGTCCCCTTCACACACTGAGCCTAACCTCGGCCTTGTCCTAAACAACGCCCTGCTACCTACACAGCACACACTGGCATTGCACCCTACCTACAGAATAAACAGGGTACTAACATGGTATTGCTTCAACTGACTTTACCCCATTTATAGGATTGAAATTAGTGGAAAAACTATACAACAAAAAACACAGAAAAAGACAAAGACTGTGGATGTCTGCTGATGGTTGTAGTTGGCTAAAGTGCAACATTAGATGATGTACATGGAGGAGGGGGTTGAGAGAACGTTGGCACAGCTAGTCCACTCTGGGGATCACACACACACACACACACACACACACACAGGCTCAGTCCCACACCAACCTCTAAGCCTACACGCTAGGCCTTTGTAGATATCTTAGGGGACTGGACAGGAAGTCAGTAATGTGGGAGTAGATACATTTCCACAGACGTGGGTGGAAGTACTATTTCCCATCCTCTCACTGACCTGGTGCGTGATGCTGAACCTCCAGGCAGACTTGATCAAACACCAGGGCTTTAGAAGCTGGCATTTCAAATCATCCAATAGAATTGCGACTTAGTTCAAATGTACTTGCACCTTTCAAATCCCCACCAATGTATACAAGTGCATAGCGGCCTATGGACTAGGCACTGACCTGGGACTGACCGAGAGAGACACACACACACACACAGGTAGGAGGGTGTAGGTTCAGGTCCGGGGGGGGGGGGGGCAATAGCCTTATGAGGGACCAAGGGGAGGCCGGGTGAAAGTTTACAGTTCACACAGGGGAGGTACCTGAGCTGGGCCAGCCGTGCCGGTGGTGAGGGGGTTGGGGGGCAGAGGAGGAGGCGGGGGACAGGGGCGAGGGAGGCACCAGGGTGAGGCTGGGGCTGTCGATGTCCCCCTCGCCCACCAGGGTGAGGTCGGAGAGGGCGTCCTCCTGGAGCACCTGCACCGAGGCCTGACAGCGGGGGTCGGGGGACTGGGGGCCCCCCCAGCTCAGGGGCTGGATGGGGGACAGGGCGCTGGGGAAGGGGGGAGCTGGTCTGTGGTGCCCGCCCGCGCCACGCCGCTCTCCTCCACCTCCTCCTCTCCCGCTGCCCAGCGAAGAGTCCAAGCTCTGCGATTGGTGGCTCGCATTGAGGGAGGAGCTCGCTCCTCCTCCTCGGTCGCTGCCGTTTTTCTCCCTGTCGCCCTGCCGACCGTTCCCGGGGAAGCCGTTGTCACTGCGGGAGTGAGGGGTGGAGCAGGTGGGTTGTGCCCTGTAGGCAGGCGGGGCGGCGGGGCCAGCCGGAGGAGCCTGGCGCAGGAAGTCCGGCAGCTGGAGGTGGCTCTTGTTCAGCAGACCTCGCTGGTCGTCTGCTCTGTTGCTCTGTGCTTTGGATATGAGGTCGAAGAACTCTGCAGAGGTACACACACACACACACACCACACACACACACACGCCTGAAAAAGATGCGGCACACACGAGACGGCGAAGGGCATCTTTGCGGTGTTGTAGGTGAGGCATGCGTGAGGGTGAGTGTGTCAGAGCAGTGGAAGCTAGAGGCTGGAGAGTGAGACAGGTTTGCAGTGCTACACAGACAGCTAGCTCTCATGGCACAGCTGCTGGGTTAGTGGGTGTCAGCTAGGGAGCTAGGGAGGGAGAGGAGAGTGGCAGGAGAGAGAGAGAGAGAGAGAGAGAGAGAGAGAGAGAGAGAGAGAGAGAGAGAGAGAGAGAGAGAGAGAGAGAGGGGAAGGACCTTTACCTTCCGCTTCGTCTATATTTATCTTTTTCTGCTTTCTCTTTTCCAGGGGGTTCCTATCGAGGGCCGCAGGGGCGCGGCTGGCCTGGGGGCCGGAGTCTCGCACCGGCCCGGGGCCGGACTTGCCGTTCTCCCCCTGTGGTTTCCCTGGCGACCGCTCGTCCCCCTGAGAGAGCCACAAGGAGAGCGGAGGGGCGGGGTTAGGGGCCTGGGGGGAGGGGCAGGGGGGCGCTGATGGTGATATGTTTGGGGGGGGGGGTACAGTGATGTCATGGCGAGCCAGGGGTCACAGCTAGGGACGTGTCACATGACGCGAGGCATTGGAGGATGGAAGGGCGGTCCGACAACTTTTTCCCCCCAACACAGGCTGAGCTCGCCCAGCCATACCCAGTCAGAGAGAGCCGACGACACAGCCACACACACACACACACCGCTCACTGGTCCAAGCTACAGCTAGCCACTACCAGGGCCGCTAGTCCGCTAAGAACGCTCCCAAGCTTTCCACCTAGCGAGGCCCCTACATCCAGACATCCATACGGAGACGGGGGCTAAGGAGGTGGCGAGGACCAGCTCAGGGCCTCCAGGCTGGGGTAGGGCCTCCCCTTGTGGTGGGGGTGGGGGGGGGGGCGTCGATGAAAGAAGATGAATCGTGAAAACCGAAAAGGAAGGTTACGGTGAGTTCAGCCGCAGGCAGAACAAGGATGGACACACACATACACACACACGACAGCATCCCACAGGCATTTACACACACAGGAATTTACACACACAGGCAAACACCAGGACCACATACAATCACGTGATGCACACAAATGGCGCACATGGCCACGGACAGGATCGAACACATAGCAGCGTGACATTGTCAAACAGGAAGTGGACATTCTGTGGGTTATGGAACATTCCGGTGCGGGGGGAAGAAGTAGAGCAGGCGGAGAGAAAAGGTGAAGGAGAAGGTCGGTCTTACTGTTGCTGATTGGTTCCTGGTTGTCGTGGGTGGGGGGGCGTGGCTTTTAGAAGGAGCGAGTTTCTGTTTATCTGTTGAAATAGGAGAGGAAAGTTACACCAAGGGAACGGTGTGTGTGTGTGTAAGTGTAAGTGTGTGTGTGTGTCCCTTACCTGTTCCAGGGCTGTGATCTGCTGCATCCAACACAACTCTGAGTCCGTCTAGGTTTGATATAGGAAGACCTAGATCTAGTGGTTCAGTCTCCCCACTCTGTGCACACACACACACACACACACTCAATCAACATACAGTATATGGTATAACTTAAAGGAAACACACAAGACGCACAATCATTTAACACCAACATCCATCTTCCTCACAGAAGCACACACACACGGTAGCCAGACTCACGATGCGTGCCACCAGGTCCGAGAGGTGCAGGCCGTACTTGGCCACCACGGGGCGGAGGACCTCGGTGACAGGCTTGGTGGGCTTGGCCTTCAGACCCACAGAGCGGTTGATAGGAACCAGGTCCAGTCTGGTCCAGAGGAGCACGAGGAGGAGGGGAGAAAGCAGAGTGGGAGAGAAGTGAGGAGAAAGAAGGAGGATGACGGATTTATAAAAGTTATCACGTGTGTGTGTGTGTGTGAGCAGTACTGTATTCACCTGAAGAGTGTACGCTTCTCCAGTCTCAGGTCCCGAGAACACAGTGTCATACAGTCCTGGTCCAAAACCAGAGGCTAATAGAGAATGAACAAGGTAAGAGGAGAGAAGGAGAGGAAGTGAATGGAGAGATACTTAGCAGGCGCTCCAAGTATACAGTTCAGACAGCTCATTGAAACCTGGCACCACTATGGTGATTAGGTGTAATGATACAGTCACCCCCCCCCCCCACACACACACACACACACACACACACACACACACATACACACACACAGTAACTGGAGATCCAATGGAGGTAAGACGACAACACAGGGATTCATACAATATTCCAAGCGACCCCGACATCCTTTAGCCACGTGCCAGTTGCTAGGGCGACCCCTCTCAGAAACGCGTGCGCGTCCCTACCTTGTCTCCGCCCACCAGGAAGAGGTCGACGGCGGCGAGGTTGATGCAGAGCTTCTCACACAGGCCCAGCAGCAGCTCCCGGATGGAGACCCCAGACCGCAGAGGCACCGGGCAGCACGAGCCGTCAGGCAGGCTGATGTTGCAATGCCTCAGAGGCAGACTGGCGCCTCGCTCCGCTACCTGGAGGGGGGGGGGGGGGGGGGGGGGGGGTGAGAGAGAACAAAGAAAGAAAGAAAGAAAGGAAGAAAGGAAGGAAGAAAGGTTAGGTAATGACAGATAGGATAAAGAACAGTCTAGAAAGGTGACTGGTGCTTGTCTCTTGCGTGCCAGCAGGATGGGGGATGGACCCTCCCACCTCACCTCGTTCTTCCCAGACCCTGATGTTCCCAGTTCCAGACTGGCCCCCGACGACAAGGACCCCTGAGACTCCCGGCGACCATTGCTGCCCGAGAAATCTGTGGCGCGCACGCACAAACACACACACACACCTTGCATTAGCCAAACGTGTGACCGTGCATTCTCTTTGAAGTCCTTCTAAACACCACGTTCCAACGTTCCCAAAGCTGCGGAGTCCGCCCGGTTTTAACAGACTGGGCCCCAGTCCTGCAGCGGCACTGGGCGCTTGGGTCACTCACTCAAGTTGAAGTCGGCCAGGTCTCGTTTTTTGGTCCCCTTGCCGAAGCTTGCCCCTTTCCTGGACCAGGAGAAGAAGGGGTTCTTCTTCTTGTCCACCAGCTCGTCTCTGCTCTCCTCGTTGAGCGTACGAACCGACTTGGTCTTCTTGTCGTCCTGTGGAAGCACACATGACACACTAAGTCGCTAAGGACGACAGACAACTTACACATCTCATCTAAAGAGACATTCGTCATCATCGTTTTTTATTCAGGACACTGGAAGTGTTCCTGACCATATAAGAGCTTCCAAAAAGTATAAACTCCACTGTTTAAAGTCCACCAGAGAACATTATCTTCCCTTTGTAAATCCTTTTCGGCAGTTTTATTGTTTGTTTAAAAAAATGGTTCACCATCAGTTCTTTTTATATCATCTGTCCTTCCTGTCTCTAAAGCAGCCGCCACAGGTCAGAGCAGCAGGTCGGTGTGTGTGTGTGTGTGTATCTGAGACACGGAGACAGAAAGGGAAGCTTGGTCTGCGTGTTTGCACGGGTGTGTAAGCCCATCCGTGTCCATCCCTCCATCCATCATCTCTCCATCCGGCCTCCCCCCCCCCCCCCCCCCCATGTGTGTGCAGATGTGTATGGGGAGGCGAGGGGGGGAGTGGGTCACCTTTTTGGGCGTGGAGAGGTTGGAGCGGTCGGAGCCGGTGCTGTGTCTGGAGGTGGGGGTGGGGCTGCTGGGTACGTGGTAGGGGTCTGGCAGGGGCCGGCCCTCCACCTCGGCCAGCATGCACTCCTGGTACAGCAGAGACTTGAGGAAGCGCGTGTAGCTGTCAAACTTCATCAGGTTAAAGATCTGCAGAGGGATGGAGAGGAATGCCGAGATCAGAGGATTAGAGGCTGACAGCGAGTCTGGGATGTTTAAAAGGAGCTGGAGAGGGAGAGGGAGGAGGGGAAACAGAGAGAGCGAGAGAGAAGGTGAGAGAAAGAGAGAGAGAAGGTGAGAGAAAGAGAGAGAGACAAGGCGAGAGAGAGTCAAGTAACCCATACAGAACTATAATATATACTCAATGCCTTCGTCTCTAAGCCTAACAGCTCTACACCTCCTACTGTCTGCTGTCTTCTAATGGGGGTGCTAATAAAGCTAGTTCAAACACGACACAGACCTACCATTGACAACCTCTCTGGCTCTCCCCGCCAGTGTTTGCACGACTGAAGAAGCACAAAAGCACTGACACGTCAAACACACGCAGGCCAACACACACACACACAAATTCATTTATACCTCTTTGAGACTGGGATTACATGTGAGGTGGCTGTGTGTGTGTGTGCATTCGTGGTGTTGAATCGAGTCACATCGCTTTGGCGCCTGGCTTTCTAGCCTGCCCCAGGGAATTCTGGGAAAAGTTGTGTGTGTGTGTTTGTGTGTGTGAAATAGGCTTTGACGGCTGTTATTATTAGTCTCATTTGTGCAGCCTTGTGACTCCTAAAGGCCTGCTGTTGATATCAATGTAACGCCTTAGCTCCTGCTCTTCCTTATGAGAAAACCTATTCAAACACACAGCGCTAACTCAACCGCTGGTAGGAATGAATTGGAAACTTCATGATGAGGTTAGCATCAGACGGGATT